>NW_013525281.1:5092681-5123034 GCF_000836215.1 Papilio polytes
TGTAAGCAAGACTCCGCCTTTATTGTCATCTTCAATCTTATTGATTTTTAAAAATTGGGTCAGTCGCGCTTTGAAAATTGACCACTCCGATATTTTATGGTCATATAAGGGTATGCTCCCTAAAAACGCCATGATTTAATCCCATCCTCGTCGCCAGTGAGATAAATAATTGCAATAAAACACTTTTCCGGGATGACAGCTCGTTTTATTATTGATCGTTGCTATCGCAACCAGTGTGGACATCACAGGCTCCCTTAGTGTGGCAGTTGTTTGTGACCCGTTACCTAACATTTCCAGAGTTTTGCCTTTGACGGTACAAAGTTAAATGAAGTGAAGTTACATAAAACTATGCTAGACGTCGCAATATTGCAAAGTAGCGTCGTAGAAAGTTAAATGAAATCGAATTTATCGACATTTACTTTACGTTCGATGTAAATATGTTTAAAAAAGGAGAGACTAAACTGATTAGAGTTTTGCATAAATAAAATAGTAAACAAATACGTATTTCTATCATTTTAAGAGCAATTGCACACCTTTGACTAAACTATCGCATAACTGTTCTGCGATTGTCAATTGTTTCGCAGCCAATTCAACTGTTTAGTTGCACAACTGAAAATTGAGTAATGTGCACTTCCATATAGGCTGATAGGAATCAAAGCGCGACTAAACAGTTGTGCGATAGTTTAGTTTCAGGAGTGCGCACGCTCTTAATGTAATTTGTCATAAAAATATATACGTTAAGCTACTTTGAAACTTTTTATGTAGTAAATAAAATGTAAATTGACTAGTTGGGTTACCAGACATTTTTATTCTGAGTAAATAAGAATACGCTATACGGATGTCATAATAATGTTTGCTAACTTTGGTAGTATATGTCGTTCTTAGTATATAAGATAAATTAAATCTGAAACGGAAGGGTTAAGGGTATGATAGGAACTTAAAACTGGATTATCCAAATCAGTCCCTTTAACTTTGTTTAAATGCCCTAAAGAAATCCGATCTCGATAGCCAACGTTACAAGGGTCGAGTCCGTACTTAAGTGTACACTAATTCAAAGTTCAAACGAAATAAAATGAATTAATTCTTTCATTATTGATACTTTAAATAACGAAAAAAGACAATAAAAATAGGCATGTCTATTTTCACAAAGAGAATGACTGAGATATCAATATATTCTTGTACTTTTATTTTTAATATTATAAACCCAACAACATACGACAACACAAGAACGGTCTAGTCCGTCCCTGTGTACGCTGAGCTGGCTTCCTTTTGCCACAATTTTGTACCAGCATGTCTTTAGCATAAGTTCGTACAATATTTTTTGTGGCATTAAATATATTGTATTCAAAGCTATAATGATTATACGTTTCGATTTACCCAATAGTATACTAATTTTGTTGATCCAAGCTAAAAAAAACGTAACATATTGTAATTGAAATTTTATCGTACTGTATCACACAATGCACGCGGCGTACAATTTGTACATTCAAAGTACAGGCTTCCGTGTGCTCTGACATAACATTTACATTGTAGTCAATAGCGATCCATTACGTAAATTAAACTGAAATTAATGTACTCGTATCCTATCCAATATTTTGCAACTAGAAAGAGTTACTTAGCTTTGTTTTTTTATACTATAGAAAGATATCGTTGTCATTTTCTATGTCTAAATTTGTGTATAAACTTTTTTTGTTATTTGTACAATCAGTATTAACCCTGACGAGGTTGAACCCGAACATACAGTACTTAAGGCATGGTGGTCGCACCGGCAATAATCCACGGTACTAATGCGGGACACGGGGAAACAAAACTATGTAATGTTTGTTAAGAAACACTGGTTTATTAGTGGAGATGTATCACTTTATATTCCTTCTTGACTGCTGACCAAACATGCTGCTTTACACAAGATATGTTAGTGTGCGTAACTACATGCTAGCGCGGCAACACGTGCGACCCCAATTTCATTGGCTTTCTGGTAACATTGCTAATTTCTACTAGGCAACTTTGCATATTCTTGCTATTTTTTCCACTGATTACTTGATCTTGATCACGTATTAGCTTCTTGTTGCCACGGTCGTTGACACGAACATTAAATAACAAAAGGAAAACTTTATTAAAGCAGAGTTATCAAGTTACGCGATTTGCATATTGTAGTTACTTTTAATTTGACCAAATAATGAGATTAACGAGAGCGGCCTCATATATCTTTTATCCATCAGGCCTTTAGTAATTCGGAACGATTCATGTAAAAGTACCGACAGTTTGCAACTCGACCCAACACGTCCTAGTTATTAATTAACCAACTCCCTAAAGTTGAGTTTCACTGAAAATAATTAACCGAACTACCCTGTAACTATAAAAGCGGCTAATGGATGCTTTTATGAAACCCGATGTTGTAATTGTCCAATTCATGTCAACAAACCTCTCTAATTAAAATTGTAATTATATCTAATGGTGTTCCACTTTTGGAGATTCAAGATACTGTTATCAATAACTATTTTATTGTGTTTTAACTCTTCTTGGATAGCATCATCTCTTCGTCCGTATATTCCAGTACAGTCGGCACAGAAATTTGTCCTCCAGATTAATCTATCTTCCGTCATATCAGTCATCACTACTTGATCTGACCTTTGTGTACCCCTTCTTGTACTGACCTTTATAAATTGATAGGCTCTAAGACACGGTACTTTGTGCCTTTTTGATTAATGTCATTTTGTCGCCAACGGTTGTTGTTGATGGTAGCAGTGAGAATTCGAACCAATAATAAAGAATTAATTGTAATTTATCAATATAGGCACGTCTACGTGACCTGTCTATTTGTACAGATCACTGAACACAATACTTCAGTATTGTCCTGCGAATAAAATCAATTTGTTTTATAAATCAGTGTTCATTTAATTATTAGATAAGTGTCGCATTAATTTAATCTCTTCACCTTTTATTTTACTAATTAAATTCCTAAGTTTAAAACTTCTGCGTATTAAAACTGAGTGGCTTCGAATATTGACTTTTAGATTCAGCAAAAAAATTAATAAGTCTGAATTTCGTTGAAGGTTTTTGGTAAATTTTTCTACGTGAACACTCAAAATAAGAGATTCAACTTCATCCCGCGTCAAAAGAGATTCGCATTATAACGCTTCGTTGCCTTACTACTTCGACTGTGCTATTTCTTTCATCATTTTAGACATCATTTGAGTAACGAGAATATCTGACAATTTAATAATTTCGTACGATTTCAAGACTAAGTAATATCAGGTATATTATTTTACGTTTTACCAAATAAAATGTTATAAAAATGCTTCATTCTTTTTATAGTCATTTAAACCGTAATTCGACTGACTTTTATAACAAAAATCTATGCTTATATTATAGAGGAAATAATTGTATTTCTGTATGTACTCGATTCAAGTAAAAACTACTGGGCCGATTTGGAAAAATTCTTTCACCATTAAAAAGGTAACATCTACACCATTAATAAGGCAATATCTGTGAGATACATAGGCCGTATTTTTAATTATTTTTTTAGTTTCAAGCAGATGAAGTCGCGATATGTTAACAACACACTTAAATCTCTTGATTTTTTGATTTGATTAGTGTGTGTGTACATGGACATAGGAGGAGGAGGACATGGACATAGTGACATAGGATTAAGAAGATTGGCGTTCTCTTTTCCTTATAAATAAATGATGGAAAGATTAACAGGACAAGAATGTATAGTCAGCTAAAATGCGTAATTACTTCCACTTCTCTGTCGTCTTCTGAGTGGTTATACTAGATCGTCGGTCGAGCGGGCTGCGGACTTTATAATTCTTTCTTATTTCATATAAGTACGATCCGACTCTGCTTATACTGTTTTTATCTACACTAAAAGCGTCTTATCCATGTGTATAACAGTGCGTTTCTATCTTTGCAGAACAGATCTCCTCCGCCGTCGTACATCCCCTCGGCCCTCTTCTACGCGCCGCCGGAGCCGCTTGAGGTAAACTTATTGATATAAGTACACTCTGGATATATCCGACCGATCGTGAATGTCCCTCGTTTGAAATTTATCTAGGTTAGTTATGAGGCAATAATTTAAAAATTGTTGTTTCATTTATAAAGATTGAGAGGAAATTCTCTAACACCTTCTAATCTTAATAATTTAATAATTGTAGTAAAATTATCTTAAGTGGTTATGAAACATTTTATAATGTTGCATATAGGTGTATTCAATGATGCATTTTTTATATTTTATGATTAATATTCCTTATTTTAACATAACCCACAAATCTCTTAAAAAGATAGCAAAGATAAGATACTATAGAAATGAATCATGATGTCACATTTGATTAATATTGGAAGTGGTTGAATTCCTAAACGCAATAGGACAAACTTAGTGAAGAAACGAAAAAAAATGAATCATTATTATGTTAACAAACTCCTTTATTGTATGATTTGTGTTGAAGACGTTTTTAAATACTTAAAGAGAATTTCTACTAATATTATGTGTGTTTTAATGTACTGTTGGTGTGCAGTTACTATGCGTGTTCCCGGAGCGTGGGTCGCGTGTGTGCGCGGCGGCGTGCGCGGCGGCGGCTAGGGCGGGCGGCGAAGCACGCGCGGTGCGTGGGGCGCGGGAAGCGCTCGATGCGTTCAGGCGCGACGCGGACGCGCGTCTGCCTCACGTCGTGGTAGTAGACGCGCGTCAACCGCAGACTCTCGACGCTACTATGTTAGCTAGGTATGTCTTCACACCTATCTTAATTTTATAGATATGTTTTAAAAAAATCAATATTCTTTGGATATGATCTTTCGTCGTTATTTTATACTAGCTGTTGCTCTCGACTTTGTCTGCATCAAAAAATGTAGCCTATGCTACTCACAGATAAATTACCTTTCTAAAGGTAAAAGAATTTTTTAAATCGGCCCAGTGGTTTTTGAGTGATTTCAATTTCATACAAGAATACAAATCTTTCCTCCTTAAATTAGTATAGATATATTTTATTACTATACTAATCTTAGTCAGGTTGAAGGCGTAGTCGCCCCAAGTAAGGATAGGCTTCGAGCCCCTCAGTGGGGACGAAAAAGTCATCTGGCAATGATGATATTTTAAGAAAATGTCAATTATTTTGGATTATTTCGTCTTTATTTTATATAAGACCTACTCTATTCGTTATTTAATAGTTTACAAACAAATTAACTAATGTCAATCAATCAGTTAAACATCAACAACTCTATCGACTTAGATAATTTAATTTCCATTTGAACTTAATATTGGCAAATCAATCGGCGACGCGATGCGGCGAGCGGAGTGGTTTGTGCCGACTTTTATGGAGGTGTTTGACCCACATACATGAATCTTTACTTAGTCCCAGACAAGAATCTGTAACGGACCAAGTAGTTATTAAGAAATAAACTTTACTACATCTATTGGCAAACTTTATATTTACTTTAGTTATCAATTAATTTCGTAAAGTACTAAAACTAAACAAATCCGAAAACAATACCATTCAATAAAGGGCGAATAAGGAGACAGTAGAGTAGAATAATCATACTTCATACTAATATTATAAATTCGAAAGTTTAGATGGATGGATGGATTGTTAGAGTTTGTAGCCTAAACTGCTGAACGGATCTCAATGAAATTTGGCATATATGTATAAGATAGTCTGGAAAAGGACATAGGCTACTTAGTTCTGTTTTTTTTTTATTACCACGCGGTCGGAGTCTCAGGCAAAAGCTAGTATTTAATTAATAAGTATGTTCTGAACAAAGACATTAATAAATATATAGACTAGACATAGTGCACAAATTTATTCACCGGTAATTTCTCTGACAGGTAATATATCAGTCATCAAGTTTAGTGCCACCTCGTGTCGTCGTATTGACATTTTACGAAATTATAATAAGCTCCATCTTTTGTTAAACTAAACAGTGTCACAAAAAAAATGTAAAAATATAAATATTATTTAATAACACCTTGCAATTAATTTAAAACCAATTAATTAATGACACGTTTTTTCGAGGCTGGCAATAGATAGCGTTAGTGATGATTATGTGAAAAATGTCTCAAGTGAAGTGTCAACTATGTCTACTCTATATTACTTGAATCTCTTTGGTTGTGACCGCCCTTGTCACTTATCTTATTATATGAAAACCATAAGCTACATAATATTAAGCCACATTTCTCATGAACCAAAGTTATTTGACATAGGTTTGACAGTTGTCTAAGGATCCTTTGGTCCTTTTGAAGTATTTTTCTCATCGCTTGGGAATTATGTCCTCTGTCTTATCAATTTGTATGTGGTCTTTTTAGTACTTTCCAGACAGTTTTGTTATATAAAAAAGAAAAAAAACTGCAATATCATTTTATGTATCAAAGATATAGGGTTTCTGTTTATGTTTGTTGATTTTTAAATTGAGTTTCGCTTACGTGTTTGTTGATAAATATTTTGATGTTACTCTTTAGCTGAAATCGATATTCTTTTGTTTATTTCCTCAGAAAATACATCCAATTCTCTCATATTTACAAATGCTTGAATAGAAAATGTTTTCTACATTTAAATTCGTATCTTCCTTCAATTGATACTTGAAGCCAATTAGGAAATCTCACAAGCGTGTAATGCGAGATACGAGATCTTTGAAAACTCTCCGAGATATATTTAAAGTAAAGATAAATATGCAGTTTTATGTAAACAACTTTTAATATACGAGAACCTTTAGTAGTAAAGTATAATAAATAATTCATACCTTTATGTAATAGAGTCTTAAATTATAAAGCCACGCTTTAACTACAAATTCCATAATAATATAAGTTAGACGTTTACGTTTCATTCGAATTCGAGATTCATTTGAGTAGTGTAAGACTGGCTTCATCTGTTTTAAAAATGTAGAATAAATAACATTTGTTTACTTGTTACAGAACTATCAGAGGAATAAAGAACACTCAACATATAGTACTTGTAGCTGTTGTGAAGAAAAGGTAAGAAAACTACATAATAATACTAATTGTCTACATGTAAATCTAATTTTTAATACTTATAACTGTTTTATCTTTTTTTTTAATTATTTAAAGATTTACTTCTAAGGTAATAAATAATCTGTGCCTAAAGAGTAAATATACTTATGTACAAATATACATTTGTATAATTTGCAAGAATGACGTCTTTATCTAATTTTTAAAAGAAGTTATTTTAAAACGTTTCAATTCTAAACTCTGTGTTTGAAAAAACAATTCCTAGAACAAAGGTAACATCGTAAATAACAAAGAGGAAAATGTATTTTTCTTTCCATTGTTATAACTGATCTCGTATTACTTGGAATAACCAATTTATTTCATTTTATTTCGTCTGTCGACTTACAAAAGAATTTTCTCAACTAAGGGATTTACTTCGAAGTTCAAAATAAAGGAATTTTCTAATCACCGAGCTTAAAGCTCGCTTATCAAGTTTGTGCACGTTCAATGGCATACAAAGTTTTATATTTCTTTAGACTTTTAAAAGCAGGATTTAAAAACTATCATTAATCTATAAGATCGATATAAACAATAGACTTTAGTTTGAGACCATGAAAACCAAGCAGGCGAGTTGATGACTTCGCTAATATTTTCTTTGCAATAATCATCATCATCATCATCATCATAATCATCACCATCATCATCATCACCATCATCAGGACCGTCATCATCATCATCATCATCATCATCATCATCATCGACATCATCATCTTCCTCCTTATCCTACTCCTGTAGGGTCGGCCCAACAGTTTTTTGTCCTATCTCTATCATACGTCATCTCAGTCATCACTCTCATCTTGATCATGTCACCTTTCACGCAATCTATCCATCTAGGTCTACCTCTACCGGTGTACCTCCACTCTCATGCTAACGTTCTCCTTGATACATGCGATTTATCCGTATATAATGCTCATACCATGCAACGGCGGATCCAGGGGGATGTCATGACCCCCCCTGAGCTGGTTGATCATATTTTGTCAAGCTCTTGACTTGACCACGATTATGTGACCCCCCCCTGGCGCCAAAGCTGGATCCGCCCTTGATACCATGCCTTTTACTTCTTACCTTCTCTACCACTGGGGCTAATCTGAAACTTTCTTTGCAATCATATACTTAATATTTTAAAAGCGAATGTTTGGATGGATAGATGGATATTTTTGTTACTACGTATCTCCAATAGGACTGCACGGATCCAATAAATTTTGGTATAGATGTAGAGCAAAATCTAAAGGCATGTATATCAACCTGTTATCCATCTCGGAGTGAACACAATTTGTACTTATATTCTCTAAATTGAAAAGCTCCATAATTTGTAAAACTCCCCCGAGATGTCGCTGTTCATCACAGGGAGACAATTGCCGTTTGTTAGCGACAGATAAAATTAAATATAACTTAGTTTATATCGCAGCGCCTTGTAACTTAGTTTAGTTGAAGAAAAGGATTTTTAAAACACATCACGAAGATAATATTACATCCTATTTTCTGAAAAAAAAAAAGGCTTTTATAAATTTTCATATATACTCATTAGACATAGAAAAGTCTACAGGATTTACATATACATCTGTTTATCAATTTAAAAAATACACAAAATCATTTGGAAAGTATAATCGCGGAAGTGGGTATACTAGTAACTTCAGGTAAAAACATTAAAGTCAATATCGAATATCCAGTAATACAGTCTTTAAGTCGCTACATATAACATTACGACCATAAATTGAGTCGTAACATTCTTTAGATGCGGTTAAACGAGATCGATAAACGGTTTGAAAGCTTCTATAACATCGATTTAGAGCCGGCTATTTTTATTAATTAGAATTTAAATAACAATCCTTTAAACTTTGCTATCAATAAAATCTCTTAAAACAATTACGAATAATTAATCATAGATATATAAAAGACGTCAAAATAACAAAAGATGTAATTAAAGAGATGACAGGGAATAGAAGCCGTTTGGCGGCAGGTATTGTTTTATTATCTCCAACGATAACTCGCCGAAGTTTGTTGGAATTTTGTTGTGTGCTCGAAGGACCAAGTTTGATATTACCAGTATTTACTCTGATAGTTGATTACTTTCTATTCCTACTTATGTATTTACTTGATTAAAGTATAATAAAATATTTTATATAGCAACCCTGCAATCAATCTTACTTATATTATAAATGAGAAAGTTTAGATGGATGGATGGATAGATGGATGGATGGATGGATGGATGTTTGTTAGCGTTTGTAGCCTAAACGGCTGAACGGATCTCCATGAAATTTGGCACAGGTTGAGAGCATAGTCTGGAAGAACACGTAGCCTACTTTTTATCCCTGGAATAGTTACGGTTCCCGTGGGATTCATTAATTTAGTTTTTTAATGTTTACTCGATCATTCTGCAACGGTTTAACAAATCTTATTGAAATTTGTCACAGATATAAAACAAAGTCTGGAGTACACATGGGATGAGTTTCATTCCCGAGAAATGTCCGGTTCCCGAGAGATACATAGCTTTTTGTAATTATATAGTTTGTATGTTTTCTAATACCACGCGGACGAAGTCGCGGGCAACAGCTCGTGTTTATATAAATAAGACAGTCTGTCTGTACATATATGTACATATAAAGCTCTGTAAATGAAGATGAATAAGGTTGGTGTTCGTTGATTAGTTGGTAACTTGGTGCACAATACTACATGTGATTACCTTGTTAAGAATAAAATTTAGTTGTCCTGTCTGTGTAACTGTTGTAAACACAATTGTTATGTGATCAACACTATTTTAGATTTAATATTATAAATATACCCTAATGTTATCTATTAGTGTGGCAATAAGTTGTGTAATCCAGGGTAAGTGTCAAGTTGGCAACACTGTCATATTTCTTAAAGTACGATAATTTGCTCTTAAATAGAAATACCTCGCGAACACTTTAACTAGGGTAATTACGTAATTTCAGTTTGTGGGAAAAGCGTAGGCTTTATTTCCGAAACTCATTTGCGTTATACCTTTTGTTGTGTATACTACACATAGTCAAGTTGTTAATCGCAAATTACCTTTATAGTTATAAACGAGTCACAGTTAAATAAAATGTAAGTAACCCAAAATGTTTATATTACCATAGTTATGATCAACATATATAATTTTTTACTAATACCATAAATGCGAAAGTTTGTGTGTCCTTTGTTAGAAGGATCTCGTAAACAGAACTGAAATTTAGCTACTTAGCCTTCTTTAATTCCGCGCTTACGGCCGTGGGTAATAGCTAGTCTTCTAATAACTGTACAAAAGGATTCACTTCGTTTATAAAGCGTACCCCTACTATGTATTCCGATTACGAATGTCTATTTTGGTTTATGAAAGTGAGTATATTTACAATAGTAGGGGTTTGAAGTGCAATGAAAATTATACTGACATTATACGATTGAGGAAATATAATAAATTCGAATAACATTATCTGCATGTTTACATTCGATTGAAGTCGAATTACTCAAGTAGACGGAGTGGGCTATTAAGATAGCGACGTTGATAAATTCGTGACGTACAAAACGTTCGGATTACGTTAAGTTTTTTTTAATCAACTTTCATTTTTAATAAAATATATATCAAAGATATTGTAGTCAATTTACGTCATATAAAAAAGAACGCAATAGATAAGTTCAATAACCCTGGATACATGTAACGCTTTTGGTGAATTACGCAATGCACAATACAATAACGAACATTTTGAAAATCCTCTTGAATTAATTGTCTACAATAAAACATAAAAAAATTATATTTGCTCTTTAAAGTCTATCCTAAAGTTATTTCTAATAACTTTGTATAAAACGGTTTACAAAAATTATACAACAGCCCTTTGAATAGGTTATGTGTCTGAATTCTTACTACGATCTTTAGATCTAAATTTAACCCGAATGGATTTAAAAGGTAAATTAAAATACGATTAATAATAAAAAATGTCATACATAAAGCTTAAAGTAAATATTGTTATTTTAAAAGTTGAGTTACTTTTTTGGCATTATTATGAAATGAACGTTGCAAGTTGCATAGTCGCGTAATAAAGAAGTCCGCCGTGGCGCCATGTCGCTTGCTCATCGATTACCACTTATCAATGTAATGCAGATAATCGATAACGCATCGTACATCGTATATATTAAAATTCAAACCACTTACATTTCAAGAGGTTTATATACATATTCTTTTATCCAACAAATTTGAAAACGTTAAAAAAGTAAGAAACTATGTCCACACTAGATGCCTATTTATTTAGCCTATTTTGTCTGAAATTAAAAAATGTATTATATTAAGAGAAGAGAGTATTATATTAAGAGAACTAGATGTTTACATTCAGATTGAACTATATTATCTTTAGGTCTAAAAATATATCTTTAACAGTAGGACAATCATAGTTTGATAGAAATTCTATCTCTTTGAGCTCTCCTACTCTGAAGCCGTTTAAATTTCTCTTTATTATCTTCTTTTGATAGAAAATTAATATCTTTTAATCGAAATATATTGATTTGTATCGTAGAATACGCGTTCTTTTGTTATCTCGAACAAAGGTTCGCAATCCAGTGCTCGAGGGTCGAGTTAAGGCTGGTCGTAATTAAAACAACCTATCCAAGTGGGATCGAATCAATTGTGATTTGATCTGCTGAATATAAACCTCTATGATTCTATCAAGTAGAACAAAATCAATTGAACATCGGCACAATACTATTTGAATTGCCTTACTTTTGTCGTACAATAAAAGTAAAAGGACCTATTTTAATATCAAGAATAAGTCGAGAATACTATTCAAATAAAATGGACAAGACATTTAAATGTACAGATGTTTTATTTCAAGACCAAACATTACGAAATGTCTCACGATAACATTATAACTAAAATTAAATAGAATCCATATTAAGATATTGTACAAGACAAAACTGAATAAATCTAAAGATCCCTAATGTTAACAAAATCAACACAAAATATAATATTAAAAATATGAAGCTCTTATATACTAAGAACTTGTTATCAGAAAACTAGACATGCTTTTGCACGTTGCTCTGAAATTCCGAAGTGAATCATGGTCTATAAACATCGTAACAGCAGGAAATGCACGCTCGCCGGAAGGTAAATGTTCTGGAACATTCTACACGGCAAGGTACGGGGCGGGTAAGAAAGATATCATGCAAAACTTCTTGCTGCAAACTTTACAATATAACGTAACATAGATAAAATGTACTGTGTAGCTTTAAACAATTCTTAAACCTTATTTCTATCTCTTATTAAAATACCACTATCGGTAAGCTCGGTCTACGTTACGTGTTTAGGACGCAAGAATGGTCAAAGCAACTTTCTATGGCGCCTCCTGTGAGACTGTATAATTCTAAGAACTATGGCCCTTCTTTCTGTCTAGCCCTTGGCGATAACCTGCAGACTATCAGCCTAGTTCCAATTTGACTCCACTAGAACATAGGTGGGCTTATTCCAGTAAATTTCTCCACGGCCTCTACAGAATAAAATATTATAAATCTTAGTTTCACAAGAAATTCGCACCGATTTCTGCCGTCCCACAATCCATTTAATGAAGCAATCCCTTTTACGGCCCATAAAGAGCCCACAAAGTGATCCCTTGCCATTGGACACTAAAAAGCTTTAGAGCTTTACAGTTGTGTTAACGTATCAAGGTTGGAAAACATTCTTTGGTGGTATAATTTCCGATCCGTTGTAATTTGCATCCTGATCTCAGTATTAAAATAAATTAAGGGAGACCCTTATATTCTTTAACTTATTTGAACCATGATTCACTTTATTATGTTTTGTAAGTTAGCTGTATTCTTACTTCTTACTATCTTACTTCTTACTATCTTACTTCTTATTTCTTACTTCTTACTTCTTACTTCTTACTAATACTATAAATGCGAAAGTTTAGATGGATGGATGGATGGATGGATGGATGGATGGATGGATGGATGAATAGATGGATGTTTGTTAAAGTTTGTAACCTAAACGGCTGAACGGATTTCGATGAAATTTGGCATAGATGTAGAGGATACTCTGGAAGAACACATAGGCTACTCACATTTGTTTTTTTTTTTATTTCCGCGCGGACAGAGTCGCGAGCGAAAGCTAGTTTATCCATAATTAAATAAAATTTAAATTAAAACTGTAAATTCGGGCCGTCGACTTTTAGATCTGTACCGAAAACTTAGAGTTCATTACAATGTTGGTCTCTAATAGAAATTGTTGTGATGTTTGTTTTGTACAATTAAGCTTAAAAAATGCATTTTAGTATCAGAATTTAGTATCAAAATTTTAAAGCCAAAAAAAAGTTCTCTGTGAGCTGAACGTTGGACATTGAATGACAGGAAAACAAAGGTTGTAAAAAACACAAAAAATTTTTTGACTCTTTTGACAATGTTTTTAACCAATGCCAGTTTTCATATTTTCAGAATAGTGTAGTAACTAATAGTATGAATTTCATTTACGCATGTTTTTATTAATTTTTACTTAAAAACATTGAATTTTTATCGTGTTTTAACTGTAGTCGTCGTAATATTAACTTCAGGAGATCTGAAATAAGAAAATATTAAACCTTCATAAAAGTTAATTTTCCTTATTTTGTTCTAGTGTTTACCTCAAAGACGACTTCGCAGTTCTGCAATACCTGGAAGCAGGCTTCAACCGGGTAAGTTTTCCTATAAATTACTGGGAGTTTTCTTCCAGGTTATTTTTAAGATACACTTTCTTTTGATTTATATAACATAAAAATACATTATAGCATTATTTTGTCTATAAACAGTGGTGCAACATATTTTACAGTAACACTTCACGGCCTTAAAACTAGAATTGTATTCTACAATCATTCATTCATACTTCTTACTAATATTATAATGCAAAAGTTTAGATGGATGGATGGATGTTTGTTAGAGTTTGTAGCCTTAACGGCTGAACGAATTTCGATTAAATTTGGCTTAGATATAGAGGATAGTCTGGAAGAACACATAGGCTACTTGTATTTGTTTTTTGTTTTTTTTTAATTCTGCGCGGTCGGAGTCATGGGCGAAAGATGAATGAGTGGAACGTAGCTTAACGGATCTTGATGATATTTGGCACAGCTGGAGAACATAGTCTAAAAATACACATAGGTACATAGACAATTGCAAATAATTTCAATTAAACATAAAGTTGAGTTTCTAAAAGTGAATGAGAGATGGAAAGCCACATTTATCTAAATGCCTGTCAAAACATATCTTTTGTACCACAATTTAAAAATAAAACTATTAAACATATATAAGACCTCATTCTCATTTCCTCACTGAAAGTGCAGATTATTCTCAGAACGTAGCGTTAAGTCTTTGATAAGTTTTGCGGCGCGGAATTCGCAATATCGTGATAATAGAATACCTGAGAAGCTTAGATGATACTCATCGTAGCAAACAATCAAACAAATGATAGATGTATTGAATTTTATGAGTTCTGTCGCTTTATTTTTATTTTATATCCCTGTAGTCATCAATCCTAACGTTACTATGAGATATAGTCCTCATATAGAAGACTCAAACGAAAATACACTATGTATCACTTTAACTTATTAAAACTTTCGTGAGACATTATACTATATAAATTATAACACGGCTAAACTCACGTGATAACATTCGGTGTAGGCACCGACAGTTTCGAACCCGTTGGGGGTCCTTCTTCAGGGTGAGTGATTAATCGGGTATACTCGCTAGCGCGTCGCGACGGTCACTGCGTGCCCTCGCCCGCATCGCGCGTTTCGACAGGGCGGGGGGCGCGGGGGGTGCGGGGGGTACACTATTCACTATGTGCGTCGGCGCAGACGAGCTCGAAACTGACGTGGTGGTGTTATTATTATTAACGGGGGCACAAAATACACTTACAATGTCCACTAAGTTGTCTTCGACATTGTCGATCTTATTCCGCTTCGCATTCAGCAGCACGGGTTCCCACGCGGGTGGCAGAGCCCAACATTTTCCCAAAATTCCCAAAATTTTCCGACCCCTGACACAAATACAGAAAATACTGCGGTCCCCTAAAGACCGGGACCCTCTGGACAGCCCTGGGGTCTACGAAATTCCATGCGATTGCGGTAGGAACTACATCGGAGAAACGGGGCGCAACATAAAAACTAGACTCACGGAACACATCCGGAGCATTCGCAAGCTCGACAGCAACGCCTCGGCGGTGGCGGAACATGCCCTTGCCTCCGATATGTCACATTATATTAGGTTCGACAAAGTGAAAGTGCTAGCCCGCGAGAAGCATTTTGTATCCCGCAAGCTTCGTGAGGCAATAGAAATCAGCCGTCGGCCTAATTATAATAGAGACAAGGGTTGGGCTCTGCCACCCGCGTGGGAACCCGTGCTGCTGAATGCGAAGCGGAATAAGATCGACAATGTCGAAGACAACTTAGTGGACATTGTAAGTGTATTTTGTGCCCCCGTTAATAATAATAACACCACCACGTCAGTTTCGAGCTCGTCTGCGCCGACGCACATAGTGAATAGTGTACCCCCCGCACCCCCCGCGCCCCCCGCCCTGTCGAAACGCGCGATGCGGGCGAGGGCACGCAGTGACCGTCGCGACGCGCTAGCGAGTATACCCGATTAATCACTCACCCTGAAGAAGGACCCCCAACGGGTTCGAAACTGTCGGTGCCTACACCGAATGTTATCACGTGAGTTTAGCCGTGTTATAATTTATATGTATCACTTTGATAATTGATTTTCGCCTTTTTACAAATAAAAAATAAAAACATTATCATATTCAAATGAAGCAGGGGATAAAATAATCAAATTTTAAAATAGATTAGTATTTGAAAAGCAATAACAAAGATCACGCAACAGTCCCCAGCTGCAAATACTCGTCTTCAATACACGTGCGAATGCAACTGATAGTTCCCGATCATATTGGATCATAACGCAGCTTGCAATGTCTATTTTTAGCATCTTTAATGCGATCTGTGCAACACCTGCGTTCTTTATTGTACAGTTCAGGGAATATAACTCTTTTATATATAGACTGCATTGAAAACACTACCGATCTACGGTTGTGGAAAAAAAATATAGAGACGAAGATAAGTCTCCCTAGAAATGTACACTAAAGAACGCGTACAACCACTCAAACATTTTACTAGAAAGTGTAAACGCATAGTTTCACGTGCCAGTAGCTAGCATGTCAGCTGCAACTTATATTAATGGCATCTTTATTTTCTGTTTTTAAAAGCATTATGGTATTACTATAGTAACTGTTGTTAGGTGATGGTGGAGACAGTAGGTAGTACGGCATGGTGCGGCGAGATTCTACAAGCACGTGCCGCGGCAGCAACATCGCGTGCGCAGGTCGCCGCGGTCGCCGCCCTCGCTGCTGCTGCAGACCGCTGCCGGGACCTAGTTGCTGTTACTGACGACCAGCAGAGGATTCTTGTAAGTGTTACGATAGTATCTTGATTAAAGATGAACACATGAGTTAGAAGGGACGTGAAGACGTAGAGTAGTGAATAATGTAAACGACTTAAAATGCCCTGATCAGGTGGAAACAAGAAAGGGGGATAATGATGTGTTCATTAATCAGTACGGCTCCGCTTTTGTCAATTAGTTTTAACTGAAGATTGTTTTAACAGTTGACAAACAAGTCATGGGGCCGTATGCTGGGGTGGCGCGGCGACGAAGCTCCGCGCCCTCTGGCGGAGACGGTGGGCGGAGAGGCGCTGCGGCTTGCGGCAAGCGGCGCGCGCGACTGGGAGGCGCCCGTCATGCTGCGCCGCCGCGCTGCGCCAGACCCCATCCTGCTGCCCTGCCGCGGCGCATCCGTCGCACTGGCTAGGTAATTGCTCGAAAATCCTCAGCTCCAAGAAACTCACCGCCAAGAAATCGAGAAGCCGCGTCTGTTTTGGCTAATCTTTAAAACAGCTGCACCGATTTTTGACGGGAAGGTAGCTGATATACGCAAGCATTGTTTTTTTTAATTCCGCGGTGACCAGGTCACGGGTGACCGCTAGTTTTTAACAAATCATTAACCAATCAATCAGTAACAAACATTAACCAACTATCGAGCCTGCAAAAATGTGTCGTTTAACAGTAGTGTTTTAGTGTAATGTTTAAAATGTATTGTCCCATTTCCTAGGAGCACATCTCACGTGGTGTTCGTGTGCGAGCCTGGCGGCGGGGAGGGCGAGCGCGCGCGCGGCTCCCTGCACTCCATCAGGCGGGGCTCGCTGGACGTGCGCTCCGTCGCCTCCGACGGGCTGCGGAGAACATCTCTAGCCAAGCTGCAGGGACTTCCACTAGAAGCTCCCATCACTAAGGTAATATGGTAATGAGGTCAATTGACGATGAATGCCAAAAGTGTTTTCCAGCCTGTAAAATTCTTAAAAAAGTTTTTAAAAAACATATCACGGTTAACGCTTGAATCAACGAAGTATTTTGTGAAAAAAATGTTATATTTTACCAACACACTAAAATCAAAATCTGACTTTTTTCGCTAAACTAGTTCAGTCGTTTTTATAAATTAGTTGTCTGTCACACTGGACACCATCTAATTAAAGGTTAAATTGTTACGAGAAACACCACTTGAGGGCAGAAATTAAATATTTTTTTTTCCAGGTGATATCATTACTATCGGCGGCGACAGAGGGCGCTCCGCCCTCCACTGTCGCCTGCATTGAACGCGCCGTCGACATGCTGCGGACCTCGGAGCTGTACTCGCCGCAGATGAAGGAGGACCCCAAGCTGAGGGCAGAGGACCCAATCGCGACCGACCTCATTGGAGCACTGCTCTCGGTGAGTGCACATTGTCTGTATATTATAAAGAGGATTTTAGTATGCATTGAAATAACTCAAAAACTACTGGACCGATGTCAAAAATTCTTTTACCATTAAAAAGCTACATTATCATTGAATAAGCTGTGTCTTAATTTTAAGCAAACAATGTCACAAGAGCAACAGCTAGTAACTTATATGTTTGTTATTTCAGTAACCAAAGAACAGTCCTAATATTTCATTACCACAAGTAATTAGTGTCCCAACTCTCCCAGTGAGTTGACGTTAAAATTGTAGTGGTTTTCAGTGTTTGAAAAAAAGTGAAGTGGTTAACTTCCGACTGCTATTAGGTTACATTAAAACAAGCTTTAAAAATTCAATTAATTTGGTGTAGACTAAGCAATTTTTAACCTAAAATATTTTCTACGTTACGTCTATGCTTCGTATTTTTAAATAACGGGTCCAGTATAAAAATACTGGTATATTTTTACGGGATCTGTGAAATCCAATTTTAAAATCGTTCACATGATATGAAATAGAAGACGAATTTTTCAGCCGTGTTTTTTGAATTCCCAACGAAATTTAGCAGATATTTCTTTACTTTAACATATAAAATTAAACAAAACATATTGTTTATTACAAAGCGCAATCCTATTTCTAAATATAACTGAGTTTTTTCAAATAAGTAAATTTATAAAACCGATAAATTAACTACAAACACAAAAATCTATACTTTTTTATATTCCGTAATAATTTGTTTTATATTCACATTATTTTTATATGTGTATGTATTATATATGTCTACTAATTGTTAATTATTTGTTTACGATCCTGTATTACTGCGGACAGCGGGAGCAAGTGAACACAAATTTGTTCTTTATGGTAGGATATGTTTACCGCAACCAACTGCATTGACCTTCTCGTCTTGCCTGAAACATCTCAATAGACTAGTGGCTATCACAATCCTATTCCGTTTAAGCAGAGTGCATTTCGTTTATACTACTCATATTGAATATTAGGGATTATTTCTAACAGCCACCCCGCTCAAGTTTCATCCGTCACACCTTTTGCGACGAGGGGACTTATTTTATTTCCCTGGACTGGACTTAAAACTTATTTTATTTCTTTACGGTTCTATATGTCACCTTATTGGTGATAGTGGGACTAAAAGGTGGGACGGATGAAACTTTGTAATTATTTTTCACGTAGACACCTGTCAAAGCCATGAATTTGGTATTGATTTTTTTGGTGTCACTCTTGAAAATTCACCTTAAAAAATCGCAAAATTAATTAATTATACATCTACAATATTTACATATTATGTTCTCTGCTTAGACAAATCCTCGTCTACCTACCTATAGTAAACTTCTACGTTCTTTTCTGTTATGTTCTATATCTTCTTTACTATTGTATAATTTAATATTAATTTCTATCTTCGGCTCAAAAATTTATATTTACTATGACACTTCAGCATGGTACATGATATACTGATAACACGAATGTATTTTTAGACTTAGTTTTAGTTGAAGGTAGTTTTGAAAAAAGTACACGAATGTTTTCACTACTTAATGAAGTGTGTATCTTTGTGCAGCAAGGGCCGACTAACGTCCTGTCTTCGCGGCGAAGCAGCAATGACTCCACAGTTGTCAGGTCTCAGACGAACAGAACTAACATCAAACACAAAGTAAGTTAACAATTCTTTTACCATACTATCGTCGCTCACAATTGTAATGTCATTAATTACTCTACTTATTCCTATTAGACTTCGGGTCAGCTACGCGAGCTGCTAGATACAGCTTTAAGCTGGGAGTTCGAGATCTTCCGTCTAGAGGACCTGACTCGCGGGAGGCCGCTGGCGCACCTCGGGCTGGCGCTGCTGGGCGGACGCTTCGACGTGTGTGCCGCGCTGGAGTGCGACGAGCGCACGTTGCTGCACTGGCTTACCGTCATCGAGACAAACTACCACGCGGTTAATACCTACCACAACTCTACGCACGCCGCCGATGTGCTTCAGGTAAAATCGTAATTACTTTCTTACCATTGTCACTGATTATCATTTCTTCTTAACGTAGATTTCCCAAACTGAATCTGCACTCCGCGAAATAGCTTAATGTATTGCTATACTCAGTCATTAAGTTGTTTGTAAAATACATTGGGATTTGCTCTTTTGATTAAATGTCTCCCAGAATGTATCTCATTTCTATTTGTCTGGAACTTAACCCCGTAATAGCAAAAGGCAAAATTCTTCAAATATTGTTTCGTAACTAGAATAATTTCACCTTAATTCATCTAAAGCATTTGTTCCTGTAATGTTAGTTTCAAGAATTACGTGGAAAGAGAGTACTTAAGATCCTTAAGTTAAACAAGATGATCCACTCGACTGAATAAACCTGTAGAGGTCCCAAGTAGGCTTATTTAGTATTACGACTCGCAAACGTTTGTAGTGTGGGAACCACATCTCATATGTAGCTCACAGAAGATTAAATTGTATTCACGTGTTTTACGTTGTTGTTCCTGACAACTTCGTTATTACAAATCAAACTTATAGTATTTAGAAAAGCTGGTTGTGAATCGGGTTTTTTGTAAAATTCATGATGCCACAACCTACACCTTATTTTCTTACAAGAAACACTACACTTTTTAAACAGGCCGTAGCATACTTCCTGGAGAAGGACCGACTGAAGACACTGCTGGAGCCGCTGGAGGCGGCGGCGGCGCTGATTGCCGCAGCGGCGCACGACATCGACCACCCCGGCACCTCCTCGGCTTTCCTCTGCAACGCGCGACATCCCCTCGCTATACTCTACAATGACATTTGCGTGCTCGAATCCCACCACGCCGCGCTCACATTCAAACTCACACTCAGTAAGTTTATATGTATACAGTTAGCAACTTTCATCTATCTATGGTTCTCCAAAAAGTTTTGTGCACCGTGAAAAGTCGGACAAAACAGTTGCACGATGAAAAGTGGAAGAAGGTTACATTTTCTTAGATCGCGTTCTCTTAAAATTAGACGTATTAGACGTTGTCCGTTTTAAGCAGGAAAATAATAGACAAGAAAAAGAAGATGACTAGGGAGTTATTAGAACGGAACCACAGACACTAAAATTTATTTTTTCCTGTAGACGATGACCGTGTGAACATCTTCAAGAATCTCGACCGCGACACTTACAAGACGGTCCGTCACAACGTCGTCGACATGGTGCTGGCCACCGAGATGACGAAGCACTTCGAGCACCTCGCCAAGTTCGTCAACGTCTTCTACGCCAAGTCCAGCGGCAGCAAGGAGGACGGCATGCACACCGACGTTAGTATACTAAAGTTAAATTATTACAACTTTTTATCTTTGTTTATTGTTATGCAACCTCTTTCTTCAGATAAAGAGGTAGATTCCAATTGCAATGTACTTAGTCATATCTATGTAATACACTTGCCTATTTTAATTAACGTTGTATTTTTTATTAGGAACCTCTGTCTCTGGACACGACAGCTCTGTCTCTTCCTGAAAACGTGATCCTGGTTAAGCGAATGATGATAAAGTGCGCTGACGTGTCCAATGCATCACGACCCCAGAAGTTCGCATTTGAATGGGCAAGAAGGTAAAAAACCATATTATGGTTATTAGTTAATCTCATCTTACTTTTGCTTTTCTCCTCTGACCTGTATCTGTATGTGTCAGGATCGCGGAGGAGTACTTCCTGCAGACGGAGGAGGAGAAGGCGCGCGCGCTGCCGGTGGTAATGCCGATGTTCGACCGCGCCTCCTGCTCCGTGCCGCGTTCGCAGATCGGCTTCATCGACTACATCATTATTGACATGATGGAGGCTTGGGCTGGTAAGTACTGTTGTACGAGTAGTTTGCCGATCTTTGAGCTTTTATTATCCCACTAGTTTCTACCTGTGACTTCGCGTATAGTAAAAAAAAACAAAAGCAAGTAACCTATGTGCTCTTCCAGGCTGTCCTCTATATCAATGCCAAATTTTATCAAGATCCGTTCAACTGTTTAGGCTACAAAAACATCCATCCATCTAAATTTGCGCTTTTATTATTAGTAAAATTAGACTTGTCTTACACAGTTAGGTGGCCAAGATAAACAAAATATGGGGATCTAGAAGTAGAAAGTAGTTAGTATCAGCTTTATTTTAAAAGGAATGACATTCACACATTTTTATAGCATTCATTGACATGCCGGAGTTGGTGAACCACGCGCGCAATAACCACACGCGCTGGCGGGAGCTGGACGAGGCCGGAATCAGCTCGCTGGCGGATGTGAAGCGAGCCATGCGCCAGCAGGCCATACAAGCCCCGCCTACCTCCACCTCAGAGCCCACCGCAGAGGAGTGAGCGAGCAATGGATGCGGCAAAGCGAAACACTCGCAAGTGAGCGATGAATCAATGTAGTACAGTGTACAGTCGCATGGTACGAGAGGGACGGTCACGCTCGAAATCATACACAAAGTACAGTCGCGTACGAAAAGTTTATAATAAAATTGTAAAATCGCTATTTATTTCGGGAGTAACATGCGACTAAAAACTGTTTTCCGAGAGCAGCATATTCGTGCACAATAGAATTGATGTGCGGTATCCAGCGGGCAAAAGTTAGTAAGTCGAAAAAACGTAGCATTCTCTTTCAAGTCTTTATTATTGGATGTATATTTGATAAGTTAATGGATACCTTTGGAATAATGTTGAACTGCTTTATGTGTAATATTACTTTGGAATTATCTAATATATGTACGTAAGACAAACGTAAACTGCATTGTGCCACGAATAGTTTTGATGTAAGTTAGCACTTTGATAATTGATTTTCGATGTGACACTGTTCTAAATGTTTTTTATCTCATATTTAAAACTATTTCTACAACCGAAACACCTGTACAAAAATATGTTGTCTCTCTTTGAGAACAGGGATAATGATGTTCTTGTAAATGTGTTTCGGAAGTGGAAACGAAGCTCTAGAGAGCAGGATTGAGATGTATGATGGACAAAGAGCACGGTACGCATTTGGTGTCAACGTAAAAAGTCTGAATTGGATCATAGGCACGCTCGTTGCCTGACGGATGTGTCCGAAAATACGCTTATTTTATACTACTTATAACCATAGTATAAGTAACAGTAAATTCTATCAATGTTATCTACATATTCATATAGTATTAGGATAATAAATATTCTATATATGTATTTTTCATAATTCTGTCATATTGTAAGTAGGTTCATTGATTAATTTTGCGTAGTATGGATTGAAGGCTACTATGCCTTGGAGACGGGTAATTATTTTGTGTAGTTAAAGTATATTTGTTTTGGTTCGTGTCCGTGATTAGAGTGCCATAGATGTAACGTCAGCCAGCAAAGCGGCAGAGATTGTCTCTGGTCGCACGCCATGACATAACTATTTATTAACTGTCTTATCAATCGCAGTAATAGACATAGTCCTTCTTTTTCCTAACTGAATTGGTCCACTTTACACTTGAGCTTTCAGAGAATTCCTATTTTTTATAATAACTTTTATAATACCTATTTACCGACTATTTCGGCAACTTCATATCAAAATTTCCAGTTTTTGAACGATTTAAAAAATTTTCTCCGACGTAGTATTTGTTACTTAGTTTTATTTTAACGTTCCTTTCTGAAGAATTTTAAAATTTGATACCCAAAAGTTATATGTTTATATATCTGGTAATCTAGGCTACCTATTTACTAATCGCTTCAACACTACGTATTTAATAATTTATTGTATTAATAAGGTAAATGATACGTCTATAAATCCCGCTACATACGCTCAGTTTTAACTGTTCACTTCAACTGACAGTTAGGACTGAACAGTTGGATCGAAAAGTTAAAACTGTCAATTAAAGTTGAGCGGATGTAGACTTTAGATTTATTAAGGTTGACATTTATTCGTCTTTATGACGCTGGTACATATAAGTAATCTGTAATGATGTAGAACGTAAAAATTTATTGAATTTTTTAATACGCTTTCTTGTGCTCAATGTCTAAAAACGGTCTAAAATTGAAAAAAAAAATGATTCTTCAATGTATACTTTATTATACCTATACATCTATCAATATATTTATGATAAATTTATTATTAAGTATGTTATTGTAGATCGGTGTGTTCAATCTCATATTTTTAAAACGTATAACCAAAACGCACTTACTATTTGTGTAGCTGACTGTACATGTATTTAATGATACTGCTGAATAGCTCAATTTACGTATGTTTAAAAATAGATTTGAAATTATTATATAGCACAAAGAACATATAACTACTTCGAAATGGAAATTCTAAGCTATTTATGTTTTTATTTATATATTAAATATGTTAAGATGGTAGTGTGTGACGGGGGCTGGTCCCCATATTTATTTGTGGAATAAATATATTGTTATGGATTACGCATTAATATTGCGTTTTATGAGTACCAACTAATAAATGTTTTATTGAAACTAAATATTTTTAAAACTTTGTATAAAAATATTCGTCTACAAGTATCGGTTTAAGTCTCAAATAAAATTAACACTGACACTTAATTGGTTTATAAAAAAAACAAAAGCTGAGCAAACGTAAAAATTATACTTTTATTTTAAAGTTGTATAAATTTTCTATACTTTTTAATGACCTAAAAACAGGTAAAAACAGATTTTTAATTTCAAAACTGCTATAACATTTTGATAAGTTTTTTTTTTCATCTATTTGATAAATTACAAGAGACTTAAAGCGATAGATATATTTTAATCTGTAGTTTTCCATTGAAATATTTTATTAATGTGTAAGAGTTGTTTATTGCTTCAACTGTGTAATAATGTGCGTAACCTAAACAAAAAAAATCAATCAAACCACGTATAATCATATATCTACATTAATAGGTAATGTATTGAATCCTTCGTAAAGAAATTATTTGCAATTAAATCAATAAACAACTGGAAAGCATTTTTAATGAATGTCTGTATTCGAAATAATAAAATTGACATTGTTAAGTGTTGTAAATAAAGAAATACTTAAAACATGTCTTAGTTTTATTTAAAAAACAACTTTAACTCAACTTACATAGGTTATTAATTAGTTTAGATAAAGTTTGCCACTTATGAAGAAAATAACCTAAAAAGTCCTAAAAACCAAAAAACTTTTAAAAGCAGCAATAAATGGATTCATAAAATACCAACATAAAATAACTATATTTACATATATACGAGCGAAATATGTCACGTATTCGCGAGAATAGTTTCGGCAAACACGCTTTACCCCAACATAACAGAAATATTTGCTAACCTCAAATATTTTCATCAAATCTCATTTCGATAAAGAGCTTTTAGTAAATTATTTCGAGAACAAATAAATAATCTCTTACTCTGAAATGCTTAACATTAATAACTGTTAAGAATTCAGATTTGAGATGTCAATGTTTTTTTTTTATAATCTAAAAAATGACAATACTGAGATTTATGCGTGCTTCACATTACGCAAACTGGGCGATAGCGTTTAAAACTGGCCTGGCATACAACTGGCATAATATTTACGCTATCTACCGTCTGCGAACCAAAACAATCCATGTCAGTCCATCACTGTTGTCCTACAGTACTGGCATAATGTAAAACCAGGCATTACCTTTGTCTTCATAAACGTCTACGTCTGCCTCTATCTATGTCTACGCCTTGTATACGTCTACGCGTATATCCAGTATATCTACGATTACGTCGTAACGTCACGTTGCCACAATGTTAAATGCCACAGTTTACATTCTCAAAGTCTGGCAACAAATCTGTAGTTCCTCTCATATGGCGTTGATCACCTCGGTGTTCTTCCCGCTCGTTTGGCCCATTCCCTTCAAAGAAAAGTCCGGTTTATTACTTACTAAATTAACTATTCCGTGTTTGAATTGTCAATTCAATTACCTTATACTCGTATAGTTTTCTAATTTAATAAAATATAAGCTTTCGCCCGCGACTCTATTCGTGTAAAATTAAATAATCATTGAATACATAACCTAAGTTGCTCAGTGAAAACGTAGCATTTTAATGGTGAAAGAACTTTTTGAGTAGTTTTTGAGTTATCATCATTCATAGAAAAATACAAATCTTTCCTCTTTATATTAGTATAGATAATATAAATATAGAATTAAATGCAATTCAGTAAAATGTTTATAGGTTAGGTTAAACATGTCCTCACTCGATCAGTGTCCGCCGGCACTTAGTGGCTCGCTGTCGGACCATATTGACACACTAACTCACTAGATTGCATTGGAAATTGAATTGTACGAACATCGTAATGTATTAACTTTAGAATGGCGCTTTCGATTGTCACTTTAAAAATTTATGTCTAATTTGTAACAGTTAAATTGCTACTTAAACATTACAAGTTTTAAAAGTTCATATTAAATTCAGAATATTTTTAACTAAACAAATAAACCTTTAACAGACTTGGTAACAAATTAAAAAATAAAACAAAGAAAAATTTAACACGAACATAAACTATACTATAAATATATCGAAAGACTTCGTCGGAAGTTCTATAACATTGAATGATCTCTACAATTATTATATCCGTTTCCAGTATTGAATAGATTCCGAGAGATCCTTCGAGATTAGAAATAGATCTATCTGTTCATGCGGAAGTATCTAGCGAATAACGAGATCATATTCAACTTAGAAATGTAGAAAATATATTGAACAAAATTGAGTCAATATAGAACGATTATCACAAACCATTTTTACTAAAAGTATATGTCTGTATTTCCCATGTTTGTTATATTAATTTACCTAAATATTATAGATGCAAAATTTTATATGGAAGGATGTTTGTTAGAGTTTGTAGCCTAAACGGCTGAATGGTTTTCGATTAAATGTAGTATAGACTTAGATGATTGTCTGGAAGAACGTATAGAAACTCATTTTTGTTTTTTTGTTAATTCCACGCGGGTGGAGTCGCGGGCGAAAACTAGTATGATAATATTTATTAAATGTATCCTCAATAAGTAGACGTTAAGAATAAAAATATTGTATTTTTCACCGTAACGACATTAGACGATGGAATAAGGCAACTTTATTGTAGCAGTATTGCCCAGGGGACGAGGGTACGCGGCAAGATATTGTTATTTATTTTCTAACGCTAACGGGAATTAAATGTAATATACATTATAAATATAAATGAGGTTAACTCACAAGACTTAGGAAAAGGAACACTAGTTTTTTTAATTTTAGTTAAATTTTAATTTTACTCATAAGTAAGCATGCTTGAGATTTTGTATGAATTACTTTTTTACATACTAATTATTAATTGAGATAACATTTTGATGAATGTTTTTTTCGATATCAAATATACTTGAAATGGCCACATTAAATGTTGGAATATTTAAAAACTTCCCAAATGACTGGTATTTTCTGGACTAAAAGTTTGTTTCCCCAGCTTTGTTTACAATTTACAAAGCAAACTCTCCCTAAAGTAATCTTAAACCTTTTATAAGCGAACGAAATTTTGAATGATGGGTAAAAGTTCGAATGAATAATGAATGTTAGGTTATGGGAAAATTTTAACAAGTATTTAATTAAATAAACCAATAAATTGTTACTTAACTT
The DNA here is from genome assembly GCF_000836215.1 of Papilio polytes. NCBI lineage: Eukaryota > Metazoa > Arthropoda > Insecta > Lepidoptera > Papilionidae > Papilio > Papilio polytes. The sequence goes on from NW_013525281.1 coordinate 5,119,992, forward strand.
TTTTAAAACAGAAAAATGCTTTGGTTAAATACTACTACAGTTTTATTATTTCTCTTTAATTTAAGTAATTGAGAACGACGCATGTTTGTTATTCCTAACCTAAATTCATATTCCATAACTAACTAGTTACATCCCATGATGTGGATCGAACTAACAATATTAATCTATTGAGTATCCAAAGAAAATCCTAGACCCAAAACTCCCTTTCAGACACAATTATATGTTTTTTGGAGCTTACCTTTTATTTTACTAGCTTTCACCGGCGACTCCGTATGCGTGGAATAAAAATACAAAAGTAAATAGTCTATGTGTTCTTCCAGACTATGCTCTACTCTAAGCCAAATTTCATCTAGAACCGTTTAGGCGGAAAACCATCCATCTAAACTTTCGCATTTATATTAGAAAAAACATACAAACTGCATCATAGTAACCGTAACCCTTATTCTCTTCCTTTAGTGTGATACTGGATTGATGTAGACATAAAAGGTTTTTGCATTCATCTATTAACATATATGATAATGTTTGTAAATAAGGCGCTTACGAAGCTTTGCATATTTTAAAAATGCAAACCACGGTATTGACTACGGACATTTTATATTCAAACTAGCTGTTCCCGTGCGACTTCATCCGCATGAAATTATGAAAATGTTGTTATATTGTTCATTATATATTTGTCAAATTATCAATTACAAATGTCAAAATGATACGATGACAACCTTACGTCCTTAATGTTGGCAGCAACTTATGATTTCTTTCCCACATTAGGGTTTTTATCCAAAATATTTACACCCTAAGTTTAATGGCGTTAAGCCTAAAGCGTGACGTAAGTGTAGGGGGGCTTTTTATTATAAAAAGAATTCTTCAAAAATATGCTGTAATTGCTGACATCTTAGGCAACAAAGAAGTGTGTGTTTACGCTTTTTTATAATAGTATAGATATAGGTAGGGTAGTTTGAGCTGTTATACTTGTAGTCATTAGGCCGCTATAGTTGGGGATACATAGACGAGGCGTGCGCAGATTTTTGACTAAACTATCGCACAACTGTTTAGTCGTGCATCTATTCCTTTGAACTTGTATGGAGGTGCGCACACTACTTGATATTTAGTTGTGCAACTAAACATATGAATTGGCTGCTAAACTATCGCACAACTGTGTGCAATGGTTTAGTCAAAGGTGTACGCCCGCTCTAGCGATGGTAACCATGAATATAAATTGTCATGACACATACTAACATTGTTATCTTCGTTCTTTAAAGAATAATGACAACGATGGCAACATTTGTATTTAACGTTATGCAGAGCCCATTTTAGCGTTGCCAATACGCGTACTTTTTGTCCCAAAAATAGACAAAATAATATTTGTCGAAAATCTATTTACGATGGGTCGTATAAATTCAGAATTCCAATAGCGCATTCCGCTCCCTTTAATGGAATTTCCGGCATTAATTAATACTTGAATTAATATGTACATTTTAACTCTGAAATTCATTTCACCGCCATTAAATAGGAAGAAACCCTGAATAGAATTGGAAATTCTCGTAATTATAAAATTAATTAAGGATCACATTTGAACATATACGCGTACATCAGTCTATTTGGTTTTGAACTCATTTTGTGTTCAGTGCTTTCTCCGTTACTATCTTCAATAACATTATTCATAGGATAATCGTTAGCCGACACAAAGGCTTCAAAGCTTACAAACAGCTTACCACCTCATTATTACGACGTATATTCCATTAACATTTATTAAATGCTTTTGAAAGTTTTATAAAGTAATTAAATGAAAATTATTTTTAAGCCTCTTGTCTTTATAAACAATGTTATAAAATTGTAAGCACTAAGAATGAAAGATAAATTACACTCGTGAACTCACTAAATTAAATTTAATAACTGTTCGTTTCATTATGTCAATCTAAGGAAGGGTACGAACCAAGTGACAGTTCACAAGTCGTGGATATAGGGGTCTCGTATGACAACTACATTGATGTTAATAAAAATCGATTTGAAGCATACAAACGTTCAGAGGTGAAAAGTGACAACCCTACTTACTCCTCTGGAAAAGATACCTTAGAACTTTATAATCTTGTTCATTGGTTGTATCAAAAGGTTGAAAGACCAAAAGCCAAAAGGATAAAGAAAGCAATATATTGTTCAACAAAAGTCAATTGTTAAAAAGCCTTGCCAATCAATACTGGCGAGACCGAAGTCGTATGATTTTTCAGCGACTTGTTGACTAAGTAAACTTTAGATTCAATTGCAAAATTCAATCGCGGCAAATTGAAGAATAGATTGCATTTTTCAATCGAATAAGATTGATTTACAGAAAATAATAACGCTCTTGAATTTTTACGTTAGACAGATTTTTTTCTAAATATTTTATGGGGGATCTCATAAATTTCTCTTGAAGTAAAATGGCATGTCATGTCTTAAAAATGCCCGTGTTTATTAAATAAGTACACTCTCAACAATAATTGACCTTAAAGATTACCTAATTTTATCATTAAAATATCAAGAGTTACGTACAAAGTCTATTTTTAAACTGTAAGTCTACTCTTTCGCACAGTAGTTTATAAGATTTAATATTCTTTGAGAAAGTATTAAGAATATTAAAGTTATATAAAGCGCTTTGCTCACTTTATGTAACTATATTATAACCTAATACTGTAACATCTTATTTCAAATCTTGGAAGTTCTTTGTGCGCCGACACAAAAGATTTTCCTATCAAAGGTCGGCGAGATATAACGTAAAACGGTATAAGGTCTGTAGCACACCTGCGAAAGCGAACCTAAGCGTTATGCCGAAGATATGAAAACGAAAGGAAATTTGATTTGCCTTCTTTAGATTTTCACTGTAACAAACAAAATTTGCACAAGGCTCCTGTCATAAGGTTCGCTCTCAACAGTATGCTAGAGGTCTGAGCATTCTATCTACAAGAGTGTTTTTCAATCTATAGCACTTGACCCACTGGGTGATCCCGTAGCTGTGATAGAGTGACGAAGCCTCGAAGAGTTTCCGGGAATGTTTGACCACTACTTAGCAACA
>NW_013525281.1:5123079-5124906 GCF_000836215.1 Papilio polytes
TGTTTTAATTTTTCTTTTGTGTTTGTTAGGACTTGGATATGTTTTTAAAACTAAATTTCGGGTGACACATCCGCTCGACGCTACGCCCACAAGGGAAGACGTTCTCATTAAAGGTGAGCAGATTGCGAATTACCTTTACACATACCTATTTATTTCAGTCGTTTAGAAAGCCTTTTGAAGGCTGTATTGATAAATAACCGTGGCGACCCGTCGCTTTCCCAAACTATAATTTGTTATGTTATTGTAAGTTGTCGTTTATCAATTCTTACTTTAATGTTACTTATATTTCCATTTCTCGTAAATTCTATTACTCATGAAGATTTTACAATGACCACTGATGTTCTTTTTATTATTTTTTTAAGAACTGTATTGTACTATTATAATGATGGAATGCAAATGTTTGAAAGGCAACTACAATATTACTATAACTTGAGCGTACACAGATATTTGCTAAACTCTTGCCATCTCTCTTTTTTCACATTCAAAAAACAGAGATAACAATAATGTTAAACTGTTGTTTGTAAATCTTAGAGAGTAATCCCTGATAGCGGCACTCAGAGAACACTCAATGTAGATCGAGGTCGTATTATCGCTGGACCCTTTCTTGTTGCCGTGAATCCCTGTCTTAGATGGGAGTGGCTGCTAATGGACAAGGCTTAGTTGCGTATTTTTCACTCAATTTACTGGCTTAAATTAATTGTTTCTGATTTTAAAAACGTTTCCTCCCTTATCCTTGAAGTTGTTATAAAAATATTTAATTTATAAACTTTAAAGTTGAATTTTCAATAACCGTTTATAAATAACTTTAGCAACTATTGTTTATAAACATCAATACAAAGTTATTGTTTTGGATTTTACAAAACAATAACTTTGTACCAATATTATGCCGAGTTCGTTGGAAACTCCTCTTATTTATACTAAACGAAAACTTGAGGAAATTTTGAGAGATTCTAAGGTTATAAAATTTTGTTTTGGGTATTGCTAAGAAACTTTAGGTCCATTACATTACATAGAAATAGACATTTCCAAGAACAAATATTCAACATTCTAATATTGTTTCTCCTTTAATCCAATACGTAAGTTATTTAATTAATCAAAAATGACGCCTGTCCTAACTCGCTTGTAGGAACACATTAACGCGCAATTCCATTACGAGCCGGAGACGTCCAATCCAATAAATTAGTTAAGCGTCAAAACACATTATTCGTTTAATTTTAAATGGACTGATGACTTGTTACCGAATACAATTAAATGTTAATTTTATATTGAAAACTGTTGTCCTCGAAACATCTTATTAACGTTTCATCACAATCAATGAGAATCAAATTTTATTTTTTTGCATATATATTTACAAAATTAAAATGCACGTTTAAAATATAAAGACAATGTTCAAGATATAACGCAGCTTACATAAATTAAACTTTCAAACTTCAACATAGTAATTTAAGTCCATTGTTAGAATATAATACTTAAATGTTAAAATTAACTGCTATAATAGATTGCACTTTACTTTACACTTATCGAACATTCTTCTTCTTCTTCTGTAGCTCTACAGCCCTTTGTGAGCCTTGGCTTGGTCCAGCATTTTTTTCCATTTCGGCCTATCTCTGGCCACGGTCCTCCAGTTCGCTACGCCAACGGTTACTTATCGAACATTATTCTTAATGTTTATTTAGCGCTGCTAATTTCATAGCTTATGCACGGTTTAATATACAACAAACTATCACCCCAACCCCTAACCCAGAGATCATCAGGACCATATACGTGGCAGTTGTGGAACCCACGATCCTTTATGCGGCCAGCGTCTGGGCACCGGCGGCTAGGAAG
>NW_013525281.1:5126250-5157956 GCF_000836215.1 Papilio polytes
TATTTACCTTTTTTTTTGTACTTGTTTAAATATATTTATAATTTATTGTTTTAATTGATTTTTTATTTAAATTTATTGTATTTTGTTTTTAATTGTATTTTAACTGTAAATAATTTTAATTGCATTTTGTAATCTAGTCAAAAATTTTCTAGTCTATGTTGTATTTTAAATGTAATTGTCATATAATATTGTTTTAAATTAGGCTTAGATAAAGTGATATAAACTGTGATAGATAGAAGTAAGATTTCAATGTAAATTTATGTTTTGAGTTAAAAATAAAGAAATAAAGATACACCCGTTCCCCAGGTCCCTGACTTAAAATGTGTTAGGGGAACTAAAAAAAAAAAAAAAAAAAAAAAAAAAACAAACTATCTCTAATGTCATGGTCGTCGCTAAGGGAGAGCAGATTCTCTTCGCCTTTTAGGTATAATACCTTGAAATATTAAGATGAAAATAATCTCTGTAGATCCATACAAATGAAAACCCATGTCAATAAGATTTACATATGATTTCTGGTGTGTAAAAACAACAAGAGTATTTACGTGACATATCAAATACCCTCCCTTCTCGGAATCGATTCTATTAAGGATTTTATCCGAAATGAAATTCGAAGAAAATATTTGCAGTTAGCAAATACGTTCTCTATTATGATCGGAGCTGAGGAATTCGTTTACGTATTTACCGAAACTATTTCACGAGTACGTGACATATTCCTTTTGCAAAGATGACTTACAAGATTTTTCTATATCCGTTTTTTTTTTTAATTTAATTTTAGATTGATATTTATTAAATCTGAACAATACAACTTACTTTATTTCTTTGTTCAACATTTATAAACATGTTATTTTTTACTTGTTAAGCCTTTTATTCCGATATTTGGACCCCTTTGGGGTAAAAGCTCTTCATATTTCCCACCTTTTTGGTCATCGTGTGAAAAAAAATCTTGAATTACGTAATATTAAAATTAAAACCTATCTTTTAGTTGTTATAGGATTCCTTATTTATTTATTTAGTTATTTATTTATTAAGATAAACCAACAAGTCAAAATTATGACACACATTTTTACACAATACAATAAGTAACATGCAGATAATTTGTCCTAATTATAGGTTTACACGACATACATAGAAATATAATATTCCTTTTATAAATTATTAAAATAACTTGGACTCAATCACATACATATGTATTTACTCCTATACCTACTTAATAACAAGGCCAACCTTTAAAGAAGAAAACACAACACATTATTAGATATTTCGACACAAATGACTTCCTTTAAAATATAGACGGACGGCCATATTAACAATACTTGTAAATTACTTTAAAACACACAAACTGAACTCCAATGCGACAACGCAAATATATCGAACGTTCCGTTGCGACTCAGCGCCGAGACTACAACCGAGCCTGAGCCACTCCTTGCCATATATTTTATAAAACTACCCGCCACTATTCCTTCTGTTTCCTAATACTTTCCTAACAACATTGTTGTTTTAAATAAAGATAAACGTATTGATCAATAGCACAAATTAACAAATAACTTTTAAGAATACAGAATACATCAAAAATAGTTAAAAAGCTAACAACTTGTACTATTTTTGCGACACGAAACGTAACAATTTCTGACATGATTAAAGTTAACTATCTTTACAATTGTATCAATAAAAAAAAGGAAAAACACACTATATTTAAGCATTTAAGACTTTACGACCTTATTTTTATCGAGAGTATAATACTTTAGTCCCCGAGGTCAAGGATAAATTCTCCCTATACAGTAACAAAGCCTTTGTTAGAATCTTTACAACATTATTTCACGAATACCTGACATAGTTTCCTCCGTGAGATGTAACATTGAGGAAAATATTTGCTGTAAATTATGTGAAAACCCCTCCAATACTTCATACTTTGGTAGTCTTTGGAATATTTATGGTCGCCTCTATTAGCTTCAAGCGTATCAGTTCATTATAACATTTGCAGCCAAATTTGTCATCTATTTCTATACTCTATACTATTATAATAAAGCGTAAACAAACACTTTGTTCCATAAGATGTCAGCAATTACAGCATATTTTGGAATTGTTTCTTTTTTTAATAGAAAGCCCTGCACTTACTTCACGCTTTAGGCTATATATTTCCACGCCGTTAAACTTAGGAGGTAAATATTTTAGATAGAAACCCTAATTTGGGAAAGAGACCATAAGTTGCTGCCAACATCAAGGAAGCAAGGTGGTCACAATGTCATATCATTTTGACATTATCTATTGATAATTTGACAAATGTAAACAATAAAGTAAAATTTTCATAATTTCATGCGAATGAAGCCGCATGGAAATAAGTTTTAAAGTAAGCCTTGGCCTCTGTGAATATGAGTCTCCACTTCTAGGGGAAAGATCCATCATTTTTTGTTTTTTTTTTTTTAGTAAAGATTTTATGTCGTGACATCATTCAGCCAGTAAGTAAGTTGGCGAAATTCACATTCAGCCAGCAGCATTAATACTATTAATATCTGTTACTTGATCCGATCCAGTACGTCCGAGTAACCTTTTGTATTTTTTTCATATTCATATATTATTCCTAACAATAGAACTCTCAAAATGGTATAATCCATTACATTTCATAAGTAATAAGAAATTTTACTGGCTTTAAGTAATAGTATGTTATACATTCATAAAAAAACAGTAACGGACGTAAAGTGGAAGTAATTCCGCGTTTTTTCTATGCGTGCCGGAGACCTAATTTTACATCTTTCCACCCTGTTCATACAAAAATGGGAAGTTGGAAAAGATTTGGCCTGAAAGGGGACACAATTATAGGGGCAATGTTTTTTTCTGTGCATCCTCTCCTCTTTTGAAGTCAAGTTAATTACTAATTATTTAAGAACAGCTTTATAATTCTTGAATATGACTCCATTTGAGACAAGTGAGTCATTTAGCACTTATTATGGTCATAAAATCTTTATTATGGTATAATGAAAAAAATGGGTAACTGGATCCAATATAATTTTTATGTGTCAAATAATAACTTTTTATGTCAGCCTTCTGGAAATTGTTGTATATTATGTTAATGGCCACTTCTGATCTTGTTATATCTATGTGGTTAACTTTATGTTCACATATAATTCGTAATAAAACCAATAATACCGTGTTCCTATATCTATATGTAGACTAACTTTTGCTTGCGATTTCGTCCGTATGAAATTGAAAAATTGTAAAAGACATAGGCTATATTATTCACTGATAAGTTAGCTTTTTAATAATAAAGAATTTTTGAAATGGGCTCAGTAGATTTTGAGTTATTTCAATACATACAAAAATACAAATCTTTCCTCTTTATAATATTAGTATAGATATAAAAACTTTAACTAAAAAAAATTATAAAGGGGCTATGAAAGAAAAAGAAAATATCTTTTGTCTACTGCAAAAGACAACGCATCGCATTAATCACCAGATTAATCGTATATTAACCACAATTTGTATTTATCTTTTAATTGGTATAACTGTAATTGTTATTGTTCATCTCTTTTTTTTCAATAAAATTATTTCTATTTCTATTCTATCTTCACAATCTATAGAACCGCGGAATAAAACTCCAAATAATTATGATAAAACATTTTATTATAAACAATAATTAAAAAACATATTTTTTTTATATTATTATACACAGACAATCCAATAACAGTCTTCAATAGCGAATAACGTAAACATACAAGTAGCGGCCATGCTAATTTAAGGTAATCGCGTATTAGACTTACCTCACCGCGGCGCAATGTAGTAACTAGCTCTTGTGGACAATGCCCTACCTTAAAGTACCAAAAACTATAACAATCTATAAATAAATAGTCTATAGTTTAAGAGGAAATGTAGTCATAGATAACTAAAGTTTTATAAAGATACCGCATTTTGCGACGTGACAGAATTTTTTTGTCTGCCTTTGACTCGTGCTTCAAGGTCAAATCAATTATGATTTTTTATTGTTCTTCCCTACTTGTAAACTTTTCCTTACATCAAATTCGCCTCTAGCCTCACCGCTTCATTTAACTGGTATTGTCCAATGAGCGATAACCTTTAGATATTCGCTTCTTATATATTTACGCTTTATAAACCCCAACTGTTCCAGACATCTATATTTCCATTACAATTTTTAAATTGCCTTATAAATGCAACCAGAATAAAAAACATTCAGACATCTCGTAATACATAGACAATTTGAAAATTCTCAAAAAAAACTTCGATATAAAACAATCTTCATGATAATCTATATTCATTTTATAAGAGACTGGAATGAAAGTAAGCTCCGTGAAAATTATATTTTGTTCTAGGAAAGATACCTCGCTAGGGTCTATATGAATAAACTTAGGTGGTCATATAAGTTTTAATTTAAATTTGTTAAGAGCCTGTCCCACCACTGGCTGATAAAGGTTTAAATAGCTTAAAATGACGTCACTGTCAGATAAGGAAACAAAATCAGATATTTCTATCACGTATTTTACATATTGTTATAAGATAATTTACAATTTGGTGGGACAGGCCCTACGACTTTTAAATTTCAATAATCTAGATAACCATTTAATAATGTCACCAATACAATTATAGACCATGATAAAACCATGCCAAATATTGATTGTGTGAAAAATTACTCAAAAACTGAAAATAGTGTCGCATAAATAAAAAATAAAATTATTTAAATCCTGAGAAATCGGTAGATTGTATTGAACTATTATTAATATAACAATTTAAAACACACATTCTCTCTATTTTAATAATTCAGGAATCAATTATTAATAATAAGACTTTTCAACATTATTTTTGTCTATACTTTCCATATCGGACGAAAGACCCTAGACGTAAAATTTCTTTGCTTTCATTTTCGATTAACTTAATATAACTGAATTAAATATTTACCCCCTTAATAATAACCATATAAATTACACAGTTAAATATACCTCTTTATATTACAATAACAAATATAAAACAAAATGAACCCAAGTTTTAACGTGAAGTTTAAAGAATTATCTTACCCGCTTTACACCAATATTTAATTTACATTAGGCGAATACAGATAAAAATATTCTATACATTTTATACATTGTTAAATTGGTGGGTGGATACGGAAAGACCAGATTATATACCTTATTTCTGGTCTAATTACCATATATAGCTATATCTGCTTTTGTTGCCAGTTACAAGAACTATAGACGTTTTTTCTCAAAGTAAGACGGAAGTCATGCTTTGCTCTTTAATTTTATAAAAACAAGTAATTCAAATGACGAATTCCACAAAATATCAATAACAACGCCATCTATTGGCAAAATACACCATACTATACCAGATCGTGCGTTACGGTAAATACAACCGTATTGCTTGGCGTTACGGTCTATTCTCAGTATTAAATTGCATTTTGTTATCTCAATGTGTTAAGGTGTATAATCGCGTATTAGACTCGAGGAATGCTAGATGGCGAGCGGCTTGCCCCGGCACTGGTCCACGACGTATCCAGTAAAGCGTTTCAGGAACTTGGGATATTCTCGCTTGTAGACTGCGCGTAGAACACCAGCTGGTGCCCACCCACCGGGATTTACTAGAAATAGACAATTATAACAACGTTACACATCAATACTAAATGTAGTATTTACCGGTAGGAATAGCGTGCTTATCTTAATGCTAGTAATTGACGTTGACAGCTGTCATAGCGACGTGTAAGTCAATGATTTAGTGTTGCATCAACACAATATCGCTTTCTTATAAAATGACATACTAGCTGTTCCTGCTACAGCCATGGCAATCGTGCTTCTTTACTGCTATTTTATCCTTTACCCTTTTCCCACACATTTTTTTTAATTCACTCAACCTTTAAATTTAATAGCGTGAAAATTAATAGCCTATAGCATGTCGTAGGTATATGATTTATATTAAAAAAAAAAAAGATTTTTTCAAAATTATATTGTATTTGATGACATCCTATATAACAAAAAAGTGTGTTTACGCTATAAAGATAATAATATCTTACTCTTAAAAAACTTATAAAAAATACTTTGATAAATGTTTGTTACAGTTAAACCTAAACGACTGAACGGATCTCGATAAAATTTGACATAGATATAGCATAGTCTTGAAAAACACATAATTTACTTACTTTTTTATCCCGTATAAGTATATGAATTTAAGAAGTTACCTGTGCTGCAGTAAGCTATACTGGTGGTGATATTATCCCGTGTGGGCGCGGCGCCCGCCGGCCACGAGCTGCGGCACGCCAGGCACACCGTCACGAACAGACGGATGCACGCGCCAGTGTTCGGCTGAAATATACATTCTCAACCTTATCACTTAAGCATTAGAGTCCGATTTCATATGACAGACAGTTAAAATAAATAAAAAACAATCTTATCACTATACAACACAATTAGGAATTAGGAAAAAAACAACAAAGTAGTTAAAAAAGAATAATAAGCCTATAATTAAAGGACAGTTATAGATGTTTTTGTCTTAAAAATGATCTTTTATCAACATACAAATATATTGTGGGATTGTAGTCAAGAGGTAATTTATTCCTAAAATCACTTTTCTAATGTAATCGCAGATGCGTTGCCTACGTATAATCAATGAAGAAGACGCACATAAATAGGATATCTCTATGCGTCTCTTATACGGCCTAATCCAATTTCTCTTCAAAGTGGAGACTGAAATTACGGATCCAGCAACTTATCAGACTTTATGCAGAAGTACTTCCACTTCACGTCTATTTGGATCGAGGTATTGCGTGGGGCGAGTCGTCCCATTCGTGTAAAGATTAAAGCGAGGTCTACCTTTACAAAGTTTTCTCATTTTAAAATTTTATAGGCAAAAGTATAATTAGTTACAATGAGAATATGTCGATTTCTATGGAACAGCAAAGAAGTTAAAAGTGGTTTCTACCATTGTTAAACTTACAGGGTATTCAGCATTAGACGTAGAGTGGTTGGTAACGGCGTAAGTAGTATCGTCAGCGCGCACGTGCGACCAGAAGAGCGCGTCGCGCTGCGAGGCGGGCCAGATGCGCTTGAAGGTCTGGTGGAACACCAGCGCGTCTGACGATATCTCCTCCACTATCGTCATCGTCTCCAATGTCGCTGGAATTTAAAAAAAAAAACTATGTACAAAGACACGGAAAGCCAAAAGTTGATAAATGTAGGGTTGGGGCGATAAAATAAACAGTCTTCTTCTGTAATCACTTTATTTCTCACCCTAACCTTTGTTTTACAAGATATGTTTTTTTACTTATTTTTTTCGTCTTGGAAAACGTACGGCTATTATCTTTGCTACTTTTTCGTCTGGATATTGCTACATTCACTCCAGTCTATCATACGTCAGTCAAATTAATCACTCAATTTAGTCATCGTTTAGAAACAACTTTCTTACATTTTCGTTCAGAAACACACACACATTCTACATACAAATATTATCACACAGTTATTGCAGTCTATGTTTTTGTATAATGTACAGTTAGGGAATTTGGTGGTGATCAAAATGTTACAGTTGAAAGTTTTTTTTAGATGACACGGTACAATCTTTTTCAGTTATTTTATAATTAACTTGATAAATACTTTGTGTGTAAATTATAAAGTAATATTAAAAAGGACTGTAGATTTTGGTTGTCTTTAATCGTAGTAATTTATCTAAATGCATTAGCATTATATTATTAATAATAATTATAGATATTTAATTTAAGTTAAAAACTACTGGGCCGATTTCAAATATACTTTAACCATTAAAAAATTACGTTTTCACAGTAACAAAAGATGTGATTTTAAATATTTTTTTACTTAACGATTACGAAGTTCACGAGTTGAATATTTAATATTTTATTTAACAAAATTTACGTTTAACATACCATTTTTTACGTTAAAACCAACAAATTATCCTAAATAAGAGGTAAATTTATTGAACAACACTCACTCTCCCATTCGTATCGGTACCGCGGGTTAAAGAAGTAGTGGCACATCTCGCGCGCAGACACGCCGCGCACTTTGTGCATCGCCTTCAGCGGGTCCATCACCATGCCGTCCACCTCCATCTCCCTGGAAAGTACACACACAATACTGTAATAAACTGATATAAAGTCACATAAAGAACACAAATAATTCAAATCTCACTAATATTATAAATGCGAAAGTGTAGATGGATGAATGTTAGAGTTTGTAGCCTAAATAACAGAAGGGATCACGAAGAAATTTGACATAGAATGCATAGGCTACTTAATTTTGTTTTTTTTTTTTACTCCATACGGACGGTGTCGCGGGCAAAAGCTAGTCGGATTATAAATCTCAACTTAATCATTAAAAAAACATCTTTTTGAAGTCTTTTAAAACTGACATATTGCGGGAAAACATGGAACTAATTTCAATGCGTACAGTATAATGTGTTATAATACGATAGAAGCTTTTAGGCCTAGCATTCATTTTATGGTATATACTCACGCTATATAAAGATATGGCTTTTCATATGTTAAAAAAAATAAAAAGATCAATACTGACTTCATTAATAAACACAAAAAATGATAAACGTATATAATTTTTTTACTTAACCTTTGAAACAAGTTATTTACAAACATAATTTTAATTAATTTACATAAGAAAGGTACCCTCCACCATTATGTTAAAATGTACAAATAATACATAATGGATTATGCCTTCCGATATTACAATCCAAATCTTACCTGTGTAGTTTATTACTACGAGGCCTGCAACAGTAGTATTGGGAAGAGCAATAAAAAATTAAGACATAACATCTTTCAATATTTGTATCAATCTTTTACTAAAACTAGTATTATATTCCAAACTCACCTACATCTGTAATCACTAGACATTACATTAAAACTACTTATAAATTCAAGGTTATAAAACCTCACCTCCTGTACATCCTCATATCGCCCTCCTCTGCGAACAGCTGCCAGCCGATACCTCCTCCTACCTCCTCGAACGCTGCCTGTATCTGCTCCGTTGATATTCTGTTTATCTGTAAATTGTATAAAATAACATATTAAAATGATGCGTAAATTTATATACAGTATACTAGCTTTCGCTCGCGACTCCGTCCGCGTGCAATTGAAAGAAAAAAAAGTGAATAGTCTATGTGTCCTTTAGACTATCGTCTACGTCTATGCCAAATTTCGTCGAGATCCGTCCAGCAGTTTAGACTTCAAACTCCAAGGAACATCAAACATCCGTCCATCTGAACTTGCGTATTTATAATATTAGTAAGAAGTAAGATGGTGATGTGAGAGTGATTTATAACTCGGTAGGGCCATTAAGTGGACATTTTGCACAAAAAATTTACAACAACAATAACAATAATTTTTTTTAACATAAATCACACTAACGCTACATAGATAACTATTCATAACAGTGTATATTTTATTTTGAAACACTGTTTAGTTTATTTTCTAACATAAGGCGATTATTATAATTTTGTAAAATATTTTATTAATCAACGACGTAGTGGCAATAATCTTGGCAACTGATATAGTACCTTTCAGAGAAAGTAACGGTGAAATACTTTTTTCAACACCTCTTCTGTACATTTTTATGTCTATGAAATATCAATAACAGTATAATAAACTAACCTCCGGCCATAGTGGATGCACTGTGAGGCGGTTGTCGAGCGCAGGCGGCGGCAACTCCACCTGGTCGCGGGTACGCTCCGCGGGCGGAACAACGCGAGCGCACCGCTCTTCCTCCATCTTATCGAAGCCGGTCTCCACCGCATCGTAGAACTCGTCGTCCGGCAACGTTGAATGCGGCCCTTCCTTGAAAACACATTGAATATAAAAAATATAGCCGTAACAAACATTTCTCTATATCTTATCATCGTCTTCCTCTTTATCCTTCACCTATACGGTTGGAGCAACAGGTTTTTGTCCTCCACATAACTCTATCATACGTCATCTCAGTCAACACTCCTTTATCATGTCCACTTTCACGCAATCCATCCATCTCTAAGTCCACCTTTACCTCTCTACACTAACATTGTAAAGAAGAGAGATTGGTATTTTTATATGTATGGAAATAACTCGAAAAGTACTTGGCCAATTACGTTCCTTTCACCGTTTTAATGCTACATGATTACTGAATAACATAGGCTGTATTTTTGTAATTTTTTATTTTTAAGCGGACGAAGTCGCGAGCAACGGCTAGTTTGTAATCCGTAAGAATACAGTCCGCTTTATCATAATCAATTCGCTTCGCAAGCGCCGACGTTTAATTTTAATAAAATTTCGAGTTTAATGCGCTAGTAACTACTTAAATGTCGTTTCATTATTTGGCTGTTAGTGTTAGGTCAAATAAGGTGTTTCAGATAGGATATTGATACAGTTTGCTTTATCTCAAGCAATGGAAATGTAAACATAATTATTTTAGCAGACATTGTAGAGACGAATGCAACGTGAGAGCGGGCGACCTTGCCAGGTTCTGTTTTCAGCGGCGTCATAGCTCGCTGATAAGCGCTTTCCTTTAACAACCTCATTTAATAACACAAATTATTAAATGCTGGCAGTAATTTTAATTAAAAATAACAAACACTTATACGTTTTGGTAGCCAAATTTTATATTTTTTTAAAAATTCAAGTGGTTTTCAACAAAGCTTTATGAATAAAATCCAAAGTGACCTCATTGGTATGGAAGAATTATTTCGAAAATGTTGGAATTGGAATCGTACATTAAAATGTCGCTTTCAAACAGTTAGGTCGGGTTTTCACCTATTGCGTGAACATAAGCGTGCAAGGCATCCGTAATATACTGAACAAAACGGCAGAATAACAATGAACTACGTCACACTTTGTAGGTCAGGTTATCGCCTATAAAATATTTAGGACACCTGACCTCATATACCGTGAATTAATCAGGTGTCCTACATATTGATAATAGGACAATCATAGTTCAATAACTCAACAACACCGTGGGACTCTACACCTGTGCAAAACAAGCAAGTACATAAGACCACAAAAATATCTTACTAATATTATAATTACGAAAGTTTAGATATATGAATGGAATGTTTGTTCCAGTTTGTAACCTTAATGGCTGAACAGATCTTGATCAAATTTGCCTTGTAGAGGATAGGCTTACACACTTTTCTTTTTTTTTAATTCCACACGGACAGAGTGCCGGGCAAAAGCTAATATTTCATACATTCACACATTTTAAAGTCCAATGACTATTTTATAACGATGATTGCAGGCGGGAAAAAAAACGCATTTCTTCCAGCAAATTCGATTTGCAAGTTTTATTGCAATTCTTCGTTTTGATTTAAAAACAATTTATAAATTTAACAAAAAACAGTAGCAAATGGAATCAATAGTACATTACACGAGGAAAAGTAACGAAGAGAGCGATTGAGGGCTGCCATCAGATATTCCCAGATATTTTTCAAACAAAGACTAATAGAGAAAAGTTATTTTAGGATGTAAAAAAAAACTACCAGACCAAACTGTTTTTTACTTCATAGTCTGACTTGTATTTGCTTCATTACTTGTACTTAATGACATCTATTGTTAATGTTAAACATATAACCTACTTAAAACAATGTACTAGAGAAACCAGATTGCCCGATTACCTTTGACGTCATATAGGTTACCTACAAAGCATACAAAACAAAAGGCTGACCCTTTTCTCTCATTAACAGTGATTTGGCACAACCTAATTGAGGGTACATAAACAAAGACAACATAAAAGGGTCAAATGACGTTTAATATCAAAGGATAAATTGTATCGCAACATACTACCCTCATAAGATATCATTCACAGTTACACAGTTTTTTAATTTCCGGGAACAAAGATGTGGACTACAGCTAGACAGAATATAAATGCAATCGTAGTATAGTTTATTGCCAGCCAGCCCTAGCAATACTTGGAAATACTTTCACCGTAACACTCCCCTGACGCGTAAGACCTTTATCTCTTATTTCTATACATAGAGACGTTTCAATCTAGGTCAGATGAACGTGCCATGGACATTAAGTATTTTATATAGTAAAAAAAACAAAAGAGACTTTAGTCAACAGTTTATTGTGAAATTTAAGATTAGAGAATAAAAATTCGTCATTCGAATGTTATATTCCTTGAACGAGATAATTTGAAGTGGCCGTTGGAATATTAATAGAGTTGGAAATAAAAAAATTACATATTAAATTGTCTTGTATTCTAAATATAATTTTGGATATTGTATCAGTCTAATTAGAGTTACCTTGAGGTAGCAGTAGTGGAAATTATTAAAAATAATGCGTTCTCGGTATTACATGTAATTTAATTTCTACAGGAATTAAAACGGAAACAGGATACACGTTAATCCATACTGAATGTTGCTTATATCCTATAGCTTTTAAAAACATTTTTAAACGAATTGTGCAACATACTATAAAGGTTTTACGATAGAAACGCAATGCCAAATATTGTAAAAAAAATGTGCACATCTTCAAGCGTGAGACCTGTTTTACGCAATATTCTCTATAGAAAAAATCATTTATTAGTTAAATACGGATATAAAATAAGGGCAATGTAACACTGTATTTCAATATCAATGTCAACACCATGTATCAAACTTGTGTACATATTTTTAAACATACTGTATACAGATAATGATCATGTGATCAATCAGCCTGTATATTTATATTCTAATCCGTTACATGATGTTATATTATGTAAGATTATGTTATTATCGGTGAACGTGTCACACCACAAACATTTATTACTTCATCGTGAGCTCGTAATCCTTCATTTTACGATGAGAAATTTATTAGACAATATAGAAATTAAAATAACCACCTTAGCATAAATTAATATCATAGAAATACTGTAATACTATCTTACTAATATTAAAATGGATGGATGTTTGTTAGAGTATGCAGCCCAAACGGCTGAACGGATCTCGATGAAATTTAGCATAGATGTAGAGGATAGTCTGGAAGAACACATAGGCTACTCACTTTTGTTTTTTTTTTAATTCCACGCGGATGGAGTCGCGGGCGAAAGCTCGTAAATAATAAAGTTTGGAATGGATGTTTGTTGAGTGGATCAGGTTGAAATTTGTAACAGACCTGGCTTAACGCATAGACAAATAATCATGAATATTATAAATATTATAAATGCGAAAGTTACGATGGATGGATGTTTGTAAGCGCTTGTAGTCTAAGCGGCTGAAAGAATCTCTTTGAAATTTGGCACAGGTTTAGATCATAGTCTGGAAGAACACATAGGCTACTTTTTATCCTGGAAATAGTTACGGTCCCCATGGGATTCTAAATTTAGTTTTTTTAATTTTTACTCGATCATTTTGCAACGGTTCAACATATCTAATTAAAATTTGGTACAGATATAAAACAAAGTCTGAAGTACACATGGGATAAGGTTCATCCCCGAGGAATGTCCGTTTCCCGAGGGATATGTAGCTTTTTGTTATTTACATAGTTCTTATGTTTTCTAATACCACGCGGACGAAGTCGCGGGCAACAGCTAGTTGAGTTATATTTTTTCCACGCACACGGATACGCGGGCTAAATCTAGTTGAAATATAAAACATATCCAAAATAAATTCTTTATCGATCTATCCAATTAAAACACAAACAACTCTAACTATTAAAATTCCATTTCAACTTGACATTTAGAAATATAATTGCCAAACTCTTGGCATTGTATTACGTAGCTATGAATTTTTTAACCTATAATTATATAGTGAAATTAATAATTGTATAGAAAAATTGATAATCTATACTTAAAGCGTGGTTTTCTATATGTATAAAACACCTGCCAAGTTAAGCTAGAAGTAAATTAAAAGTAAACTAATGTTAGTAAATTACGTTCTTTTTTAACTAAAGCTATATACTAAAAACAGTGTTTTCAGTATATGTAGCAGACAATCTAATAAATATGACAAAGTCTAGGAAAAACCTTATTGACGGAAAGAACGTCTTACTTAGTTAATAAAACACTTGAGTAAATTTAATTTAGATAAAGTTAAATCCATTTCAACAAAGAAACTCTTTATCACTAAAACACCAGTATTTCAGTTTCCACTTACATTAAAATGTGAGTTTATTCATCATATATTGTTAATTCCCCACAAACTATTAAAATGTATCGTATATCTGTCCCAAAATATACTCCTTGCATTAACCGACACGCGATGCGAATATAAATTCATACAAAAATCACCAAATAACAATGACGTTCATAAAAACTCACAAACAAAAAATGTTCACTAAAACACTGGGCGACAGTCGCAAAAAAGAGCAACCGCACCCCATAGCAACAAAACCTCGGGGTAAATAAAACGCTGACGTCACTCCTATCATCCCCCGTGCCACTAGGGTGCCGTCCAATGTTATGTCTTCACTAATATACAATGACGCAACACGCAGCCTTTCCGACATCGCCGCGCCCCATAGATTTCTAACCGTGCCTAGCAACCGAGGGAACCTTTAGTATCCCTTATATAAATTATTTTGTCATTTGCTATCTGGCCATTAAAAACTATCTAAGTATTAAAAACACGAAATTATAACAAAATACAAAGTAGAAAATGTGCATATGTCTAAACTACAATTATTATTGGTACAATTTCCTTCCTCTTAATTCCTTTCATTAGTTGCATATTACAACGTAGCAAGCACACATTTTATAATGAGACAATATTTTTAAAACAGAGTACAACTCAAACTGCAAAAACAAGTAGGAAATTAGTGCTGACATCAAACATAGGACACTAATTAATACAATTACAATACAAAATTGACATAATTACAACCAAAAGTTGTCGTAACAAGTCGCCAATTATGAGGTTACGTCATGACGAAATGAATTTATTTGTGTTACATTTTTTTTAACTCACGCACACGTTTCTAGAGCATGAAACAAAGTGAAAGAACGAGGAGCGATTGCTGGGAATCAGTTGTGCTACAGGCACTGTTCCAGTTGGAAAGTCTAATAAACTGGATTGTAATCAAATCTATACCATTTTTATAAAAGGACAGATTTGTATTTTTGATTATTTAACTATTCTAATATAATAAAGTCGAAAGATTTGTATATTGTAATAAAGTAACTCAAAAACTACTGAGCCGAATCCAAAAATTCTTTCACCATTAAAAGCTATGTTTTCAGTGAGAAACATAGATTTTTTATTTCATGCGGACGAAGTCGCGAGCAACAGTTAGATAGAATAAACTCAAACTACTAGGTCGTTTAACGTATTTCACGATAGTTATAGAACGGTCATTAAAATAGTACCCCAGAATCATATGTAACATGTAATTTCCCTTCAATATAGATATTAATATATTTTCATTACAATATGTATGCATGTGCGCGATTTAATAGCATGCAATTAAGTCCACGTGCACTGCAAATCGATACCATCCGTCGCCCTTCGCCTTCACCCGACCATCAAGTCACACCCCTACGATACATTAGTCTGACAGACAGATAATAAATTTAACGCATAAATCATTTTAATTCCATAAATAATTTATGTATTCTCTTAAAACAGCCATACACGTACTGAAATATCGATTTTAACCGCGTTTCAAGTACGGCGATCTGCAGTTTACATAGAAAGTCGATGTTCGTATTATTATAGTCAATAAAATTAGAAAATATTAATGGTAACAAGGATAATGAAAAGTAAACCTACAACAAAAATCAAACATAACCATAAACAATGTGCAACTAAGCAAATGTTTAGCGGCCTGCTAAAATATCTAAACACGTTACGTATGATGATTTAATATTGAACTTCTGTATAACCTCGCGATACAGTGAACACACAAAATCGTTATTAGCAACACATGATAATGAACGAAAAGCAATCGATGAATAAACAAACATTCTATTATTACGTCGGGGAATGTCGGTTTTAAGGTTTACTGGCAATTTGATCGGAATACAATGAGAGATAAACAGACTATGAGTAAGCTACATCAATGGAATATTTTATAGTCGAATTTTCGTTACTAACAGGTGTGGTGTTGTTACAGACTTGACTTTTAATCAATTGATCTCCAACTAGCGGATGACCGCGACTCCGTCCGCGTGGAATTAAAAATAATAAAAAAATATAGCCTATGTTACTTGGTGAAAACGTAACTTTTTAATGGTGAATTCGATCCTGTACTTTTTGAGTTATTTCAATAAATACAAAATTCCAAAAATACAAATATTTCCTCTTTATAATATTAGAATAGATTTATAAATTAGAACATTTTAATACGTTTTTTTATCATATTTCATACTAAAAGTATAATTAAACTACAGTGGTAAAGAACAAAAGAAATTAATTTGTTTCAAATATTACAAACGACAATCCTGTCTTACAGTCCCAGTAGTCAGTGACGAGTATTAGAAATAAGAGTATAACAAGATTATGGCAAAGAACAGGGAGTAATGTTTACGTTGGCGCATATTCAATGATAAGCGAGTGCAACGAACCGCAGCCGAGGCATCCCGGATACGCATCGACCTAGCGAACCCGGCAGGGCTGTCACGAGGTTGTTATACGATACGGTCTTCACATGAGTATGCATCACCAGCTCGTCCCCACTGAGGGGCTAGGAGCCTACCCTAGTAAGGGTTGACTAGACCTTCACCGCGCAGGTATAGTGCAGTCTGCTTGACTTCACATATATCTTTGAATTTCTTCGCAGATACATCAAGTTCCATCAAGTCGTAAGAACGTCGGATAAATGAGAGTGATCTCAGGAAAAGTCGATAGCAAACCTGATCATTGTTTTACACTGTATTAAAGTTTATTTTAACTTGTATGGAGAACATTATCAGTCGCGAGGGATGGAGTTTTTTTTTTTGTTTCTTTATAAAATGCTATATTGATTTATTAATTGAATTCTATCGTCTCCATAGAATTCGAGTCGTTGCGTAAAGGACTAAATTGAACTGGGAATGATTGGAAGAAGCCAAACTAATAGAAGACATTGCGAGTGAAAAAATAAAATTTTTTTTTAGTCTATAATAGTATAAATTACTATTGGCTCAATTTTTCAAGTGTAAATGTCAATAAATCGTCAAAATTATTTGATTACCCCCTAAATTACAGCAAAATAATTAAACTTCAGCCTAAGTTACCTTGAAAAAATCGAATAAGGGCGGCATTGCAGTAACCGGCTGCCATCAGAATTCCCGACCAGATGCCATGTTTGTGAACAACCGTTGCTTTATGTAACTTAACCATTCAAGGGCAAAGTCAATGACATACTTAATACTAAGGTAACTATGTGCTACTTAATTTTGTGGTATCTAATTTCATTTGTTAGTTTTGTAATTTTCACTAAAACACAACGTGAAACGTAATACAAATATTGAACCTTAAAAGATTTTACAAATGACCTAACTCATCATATTCACAATTTTTTAAATAATATTAGTAATGCACTAAATCGCCTTAATTCGTGGAAAATGACCGCATTAATCACGTATGCACCAAACGTATGCATGACTCAATTGTTTTTTTTTTTTAGTTACCGTTTAATCTGACGATTTTTTGTATTATGAAGATGTAGCTGGCAACTTTTCACTACATTTTTAAAAACAAATGTGGTTAGTATGTGTAAATTCGCACACATTCAGTGTATTTCCGTTTCCATAAACAAACGCGTTCCGCAAGGCTAGACGGGTAATGGATGTGAACGAGGCTGACCGAATTACGTCACAGGCTAATTTCAAACCAAATTAAATGATACAATGTTATAGACATGATCTCAAATAATTCAAATGCTTTCAGTCTATTTATCAGAAGACTGCGTTTATCTAACTAATATTATGATATTATATTCTTCTGGTGTTGCGGATGTCCATGGGCGTCGTTGACCACCTTTGTGTTCCCGCCGAAAGTTTGCCCCCGTCTCATATAAAAAAAAAATGCTAATGTTTAGACGGTTTGTTGGGAGTTTTCCGCCTAAACTACTGAACAGGTCTTGATGAAATTTTGCATAGTTATTGAGCATAATCTGGACAAACTCAAAGTCTACTTGCTTTTGTTGTTTTTAATTCCTCGCAGACAGAGTCGCGGGCAAAAGCTGGTAATAAACAAACCTTAAGTTAACAAAAGTCACATATTTAAAGGCTATTAGCGTTACTTATTTCCAGAATCAAGACATAAAACCACAAACATCATAAAGAGCTTCAGTTCCACTCTTACATTGACTTCCCAAAGACGCGTAAATTAATTCGTTCTTTCCGCGGTGAACACCGAGATCACTAAGCTAGTTTTTTTTTATAATAAGAGAGGGCAAACGAGCGGCGTGAACAAGGTAGTCAACGACGCCCATGGACATCCGCAACATCAGAGGAACTACAGATGCGTTGCCGGCCTTTGAGGAAATGATAGGCTCGCTTCTTGAAAACACGCCCATGTAAACCTAGCACATAAAACTTTAAACGTGTAGAAATAAAAACGTAAATTTCCTAATTAATTTGCATGGTTTAAAATTACGTGCGTAGAAAATTCAATGTTTTTTAATGCTACTTTTCAAAAGGGCGCAAGTTTATTTCTAATTTGATTCCACATAAACTAAACGCAGTTAAACAGTTCAAAAATAACATTTCACTAAGGTTGTTATCGAAGCTATTGTAATAGACCAAGCTTTGGTTATCATTTGGGTATCAAATTAATCATAAAAATAAGTTTTAAGAGCCAAATGTCTTCCCTTAAAGAGCCAATGGTATAACGCACTTTTGTATGGAGCTACATAAGGTAGGGGATTCGAATACGTCATTTATATATTATGTACAAGAACAACAAAGTATATAAACACAAAACAATCGTTAGATTAGAAATAAACATGTGTGATATCATTTGATTAATCTCAACATCACATGATGTGGGTTTTTTATTTTACTCGTATGTACTTGATTTATATTAAAATATTTTTATATACAATATATTATGGTTTTCTTTATCTTTATCAGTATGTTAATAAAAGGTTAAATAAATAACAAAAACACCGGCATATTACGATGTAGGCATATGACTGAAGATGTAGGTAAATAAAATATATTACTAAAATTATACGTTACATTTAATAGGATGACCTTAAATAAAACATTATTGAGGAAAAAGACTATTAAACGGCACATCATAAGAAATAAACATCTAATTATGTTATGGAAATTATGAATTTTACTTTTACAAACATTTGCTTAAAATTATATTTAGAAATACATGGAACAAACAAATAACACAACTAACCTCTCGCAGACTTTTCTTAAACAGGTTAAATTTCATTCTCAAACGGGTGAAAACAAAAAAAAATATTACACGCGACCAAGGAACATCACTAAAGCGGCACTAACATCCACTGATAAAGGTACGAAAATAACTCAAGTAAACCAAAGATAATTGAACAGGAAACAAGTGAAGGGTATCGATAAATGGAATATAAACAGAAAGAGAATAAACGCGCGGCACGTCCGTGCTCCGACACGGCCGCCTTTACTATGCCGAGCCGAGGTGAAACTACCCCGGCCTGCTTGTTACACAGTACGCTATATTTGTGTTTATATTAACCAACTAGCTGTTGCCCGCGACTTCGTCCATGCAATATTAAGATAAAAAAGTAGCTATAATATGCCCGTTTATGTCAACTATCCTCAGTGAAAGTCCGGTCGAAATCGGCCCAGCCGTTTCGGAGGTTACTCAGAAAAACGCGGCTTGCGGACAGAGAGACAAAAACATACGATTTTCAATATCAGCAACACAAATACATCATTTTCCCGAAATCTGATTTTTTTTATATGACACACACTCCAATTTCACTATAGGTGTAGATAGATATAGACTAGCTTTTACCCGCGATTGCATACGCGAAAAATTGACAAATTAAGCTAGTAACCTATACGTTCTTCTAGACAATATTCTAATTCCGTCCTAAACATCGATATTCCTTAAGTCATATTCGAGATCCATCATCAATCGAAACTTTAGCATTTTTATTATTAGAATGAAGTATATGACCACCTTAATGTAGATCTACCCTTACTGTACTGTAACTTTTCTTCATAAAGCGGTCAGTACGAAAGGGTCAGGTCATGGCAGTAGAATTCTACGGTTAAATTTAATTCCTGCCGCCAAAGCTGTAGTATTCTCAACCCACTTATTCTCTTTGAAAGAAAGAGATAATAACATATTTTTTGACATTTGTTTCAATATGAAATTGTGTTCTGAAAAGACATTATCAGGTGAAGGCTTTCTAATTGATTTTATAAAGAATCTAATTCGATCTTGACAAGTGGATAATATAATCTATAGATTATTTTTATCTGTGACATAACTCTAGGAAATACTTGTGACATCGTTTCAGTTTAAAATGAGATAAAGTATTGAACCTGCAAGTTGTAGCAGATTCAAAAAATATCCAATATAGATATTTTATATTTATTTATATTTACAACAAATTAATTCAATCATCGATCAATTTAGTTATTTATAACATGTAATTTAGTACATAAATTTGTCTAATTAAATAACATCCTACATTCATTCCAATTGGATGAATATTTGTGTAATCATTTCAAATACATGTGTTTTGTTTAATTTATAAATCTCTACACTTTATTTTGTCATATCTAGAAATCATGTATCTAAAAATAAACAAGGTAATAGTCTGGAAAAACATTCATCATTTTATTCATAGCTATCACACCATTAAGCGCCGTCAATGTCAGAATAAACCCTATTTTACACGGAATTCGACTTCAAGGCGGGGCTAAACTATCAGTAGTATATTGTATTATCTGTGGTTAAACTAATGCAAGTCATAAAGGACTTGTCTATTTATTGTATAGGAGGCGATTTGTTTGTACTCGTACTAAATTTATTAATAGACAAAATTATAAAGATAATTAAGACATAATAAAAAAAAACAAATTTTAGACACAGACATACGTAACTATGTGTGTTTGAATGTAATGAACTCGGAATTTTGAAAAATAAAACGGAATTTCTATTATTCGTAAAATTATTTTTATACTATCATTATTCCAAAAGTAACATTGGTTATATATTCAAAGACTCGTTTTTGGACAAGCAACAAACATAATAATACTAAAATTACTAACCTCGTGATCAGGTCCGGGTTTTGACGCCAATCTTGCTTCCGTCAATTGATTCTTTAATGCCCTAAAACAAAATGATCAAGTTAGATTCAAATTTATCGTTTGAGTATTGTAAAACTAGTAAATAAACTTTCCAAAAAAGATCAATAGACGATAAATTACATTATCCACAAGACATGTATATACATTACCGGCGTTAGAACGGTAGGAACTCAAGGAACTGTTCAACAATTTAACGCCCACTGTTAACCATAAGCCTCCCCCAAATATCGCCACAATGATTGGTTCTATCTCTTCCATACCCTAGGGCACTAGAAGAAATAAAAGCGGGAATGTGTAAGTATAATGGGTCCTCACATGTAGAGGTCTTCCGCCTGGCGCGCCTGCCTCTCCCTGCGGCGCAGCAGGTCGAGACAGTGGTGCAGCGTAGTTAGCGTGGCGCCGCACGTCGCGCGGAACGACGCGCCCGTCGCGCGCACCTCGCCCGCCCCGCCCACATCGCCCGCATCCCCCGACTGCGTGCGCAGATCCACGCCCCCTACACGTGTTGCTTTATTAATACTGTACATTGAGTGTTTGAGATATCGCCGATTTGTTGTATATCATTTTGAAGCGACTATTAAGGCAATGCTGTTATGATATATTAATAACATTAAAATAAAACACCCTACTTATAACTTACTTTTAAATTCCTAACTGTTTTTGTCTATTAATGTTGTCTATATATGAAAATGTACAAATCAGAAACAATTTAATCTTTGCAGTTGCTAAACAATAACTTTTTCTTCAAAAAATGCCAATTAATTTCAACCTTTCTGAACAGTGATTTCATTATCGTCGTATCTATTACAAGACTTAAACATTAAGCAACATACAGGCATCTTAAAAAGAAATTCCTCAGCTTTAATACTTCCTCAATATCTATATTACTTATAGCCGAATGCTGAAACATTATTTAAACATATAACAGCGGCTTAAATGATAAGACCATGCTTTTTTTTTATTATTTGTTAAGCTAGCGCTTGACCACAATCCCACCTGAAGGAGGTGACGATGCAGTCGAAAGTTGGTACGCGCTAGCTTAATAGGTAGCTGTTCACTCTCCTTTTGAAGGCCCCCACGTCATATGCTTAAGCATGATGGAATTTGAACTCCAAGTACCTTTCAAATTTTGACGTCTATCAAATTGTAAATACAAAGGGAATTAATTATGATTCGTTTCACTACTTGGTTAAATCTTTTATTTGACATTAACCTTACCATCAACAAGTTTTACAGCATCAATAGCTTCAACACTCTCATCATTAATCTGTGGACAGGAAGCGACGCATTTGTCAAAGTAATTCTGCAACTGTAGGGATTGCTTCGACAACAGTTCACTGTATGTGTCCAACTCAGCGATTTTCTCAGTCAAACGACGAGATGTACGACCTGCAAATAACCAAATTTTAATATAAAGTATTAATCTTATTAAAATCATGAAGTTGCTTTTGCTAAATTTCTTTATAAGTAGCTTTAATGTTCTTCCAGACTATGTTTTACAGGTACCCAAATTTTTTGGAATCCATTCAGCCTTTTAGGCTACAAGCTCTAATATCCATCCAAACATTCGCATCTATGGTATATTATTAGTAAGAATTAAGATGTGAACGTTTAGAATAATGTATGCGACAGTCAATGACGCATCAATGAGAATAATTCGATTTTTATTGTTATTCACATTAAGTTATTGTACATTTGTATCTATTTTTATCATCATAATAGCTGTTGCTCGCGACTTCGGCCGCTTGAAATTAAAAAATAATAAAAAACATAGTCTATGTTACTCACTGATAACATATAACATAGCTTTTTAATGTTGCAAGAATTTTTTAAATTGGCCCAGCAGTTTTTGAGTTATTTCAATATGTACAAAAATCTTTCCTCTTTACAATAGTAGTATAGACATAGAGAAGTATTGTTTTATTTATTTGGCAAATTTACAACTTTATAACTGAAAAGTAAAAGCTCAAATAATATGAATTAAATATAATTGAAGGAGCTTTACAGATCACAAATGTTTTTAAATCACTACAAAGTTAAATAAAGATAACTGCAATGTCAAATTCACAGCATCCAATTATCTACATGAACATAAAAATTGCAAACGGGTAAATAAAAATGAAACACAAGTCAATGTTGCTATTTAGATAACAAAGGAAACAAAAGATAACTAACAAACATATTAATATTAAAGTATCAATTTCACTGATAATGTTTTTATCAAGGCAGCATTTATTATACTAAATTAAATACCTCCAAACACAAATGAATTTAAAAGGTTAGTGTGGTATGGGCATGTTTTGAGAAGGGATGAATCGCATGTAACAGGACGAACATTAGTTATGAATGTGGAGGTACACCGGTAGAGGTAGACCTAGAAAGAGATGGATGGATTGCATAAAAGGTGACATGATCAAGAAGGGAGTGATAACTGAGGTGATGGATGATAGAGTGCTTTTGAGGACAAAAACCCGGTGCGCTGACCCTACGGGAGTAGGATAAGGCAGGGGAGATGATGATTAGTTAAAATCCGTTTTTTTTATTATTTTTCAAGCAATTATCATCAAATTAAGATGTAAAAATAATTTCTAACTATTCATTTAAAGTATTTAAGTTAACAATCTAATGCCAAACAATTTTTGTTATAAATTTATGTGAAAATTAAATTATGGTGATGCAGAGTGTTAACCTTGCTAAAAGTACAATTATTCTTTCTTTTATTTAAATATAACTATACTAATATAATAAAGTGTAAACACACACTTTGTTACATAGGATGTCAACAATCACAGATATTTTTGAATTGTCAGTGAGTAAACCGAAAAAAACAGCTCTGTAAGAATGGCACAAAAACCAAAAGCAGCAAAAAAGCAAGGTTGCCATGGTTACTTAAATCCTCAGCCAATGGCAAGGGCCCTCATTGTTGATTGAGCAGTTGCATTTTAACATTTTTAATTAAAATTTTTACACAATATAAAAATTAATTCTGTAATTAATGAACCAGCACTGGTACAGCTAATTTGTGATAATATTATAAAGAAGAAAGATTTGTAAGTATTGAAATAACTCAAAAACTACTGGGGCGATTTTAAAAATTCTTTTACCATAAAAAAGCTATGTTATCAGTAACATAGGCTATATTTTTTTTTATTTAAAGTGGACGACGTCGCGAGCAACAGCTAGTTAGTAACAAAGATAATTTACCATTTGAGCCTGTTGATTGCAGTGAAGTAACAGAGCCATGTCTTCTCAGACCGCCTCCATTTGAACTACTGTCTGAACTTGTTCCATACCCTGACTCCACCTTTAAAAATAACATAACATGTTTTAACCATTTTTAAGAATATTAGTAGATTTTTGTTAATTTAGCTATTCCTGTGTTCTAGAATGTGGTTTACAACAAATCTACGAAATTTGAACCCCTGACCATGTGATTGGATGTCCATACCTTTATCAGGCTATTGGCATTTCTATTTATTACAACACCACATATTTTTCAAGGGAATTTTGCTAAACAAGCCTTATCATATGATATGGAAGTTTAACTGATAACAACATGAGTAATCCCAACCTTTTAGTAAATAAATATTATGATTCTGGATTCAAAGAAAAATAGTTCAGTAATGTTTACATTGAGACTGCAGAGTTAAATAAAGCCAAACCAAGCAATTTGCCAATTTTGTGCCAAATTTAGCCAATAATCAACAACTCAGCAGGTCCACATTTCCTTTAGTTGTAAGGGATATACAAAAGTTCGTTCAAGTCAGACGATCTAATATAGGTTAGGGAAAATGTTATTTTTGTCGGATTGTTGGTTGAAGGTCAAATGTGGGTCACTGTGCCACTTTTGTTTTTAAAACATTCACTACTATTCAAGCAGAATATTATCAATTTTGAATACAACTGTGAGTGTAAAAATTAAGGATAAAGAGAATTTATCCTGTTAGTTATGCTTTAATTAGTTATAATATTTTATATTTATCTAATATATGTAATGTTCAGGCAAATGTTGGCATCATGTTAACCATTAAGTGTATTTTACAATGTATTAATTTATTCTTACTTTGAATGATTCCAATATGTCGATCCATTGCTGTTTCTCCTCAGGATTTGAAGCTCTTAGATACCACACACAATCATTGACAGATACATCAAATCGGCAATCATCAAATTCATGTGGCTGAAAAAAAAAACAAAAGACCAAATTAATTTAATCTATGTTACATGAATTTAACACAAGGAAACTACACAACTTACATTTATATTTTTGACATTTAATAAAAAGTTATCCTCTAAGTATTTTAAATAAATAAGATTTATAGCTTTATCAATAGTTTCGAAAATTATATGATGCTGATAAATACAACTTTAATACCATCATAATAGATAAAGAAAACTAAATCACGTGTCAGAATACGTAAAAAACGAGGGTCGCTGTGGGCAATAAAACGAATACATTGTTCTATTGCACCTGATTTAATATTATTTGTTTCATTAAGGAAGACAAACAAGGACAAATCAATTTTTGTAAAGTCGAAAAAATATGTTGCTTTACCTTAACTTTAGCTTTTTTCAAGCATAATGCACCTCGACATCCAAGATTACTCTCCAATTCGCTTTTATAATATGATAAAGTGGAATCCTTTAAAACGATGAACCGATCTTGCCAACCATGAATATAATTCGTCCATTTACTTAAGTAACCACGAAGTTCTGCAGTACCGCCTTCGTCAATGTCTGAATTATCACTCACTGTTATATTTTCATCGACCATTTTGCAAAATATATGAACTCAAATTTTTAACAAAACAAAATATTACTAAATACACAATGTCGTTACACCTAATAATATTGTTGCTGTCAAAAGTTTGATATCTGTGGTCTGTTGTCTGATTTTATGTGACAGATCTTTCTTACATGTAAACAAAACCATTTTATAGTCTGGATTATTTTTTTTTTAGTTCTGAAAATCTGAAAGTAGTCCCAGTGGAAGACAGAAGTAGACAAAGTTAGCATGGTCTGGGCATATTAGGAGGAGGGGCGAATCACATGTTACAAAGAGAACTTTACTTATAAATGTGGAGTGATACACCGGTAGAGGTAGACCTAGAAAAAAATGAATAGATTGTAGGAAGGGTAAAATGATCTACATGGGAGTGGAAACTGAGATAACGGATGATACAGTTATTTGAAGGACGAAAATTCGATGCGCCGACCTTACGGGTGTAGGCTGAGGTAGGGGACGTAGGGGAGATGATGATGATTATTTTTCAGACCACTGGAAATCAATTTAAGTTAAATGGTGTTGTATTAAATAAAATAAGAACGTTTTTACTATTTTTACTTCTGTATTCATACCTGGATATTTCAAATAAATACCCTAAAAAAAAAATAGAATCAGAAAAATGAATGAATGATATTATCTAATAGCAACATTAGTTCCATGTGATAGATGTCTTTTGACGTATGGAGTTGTAATGACTTCAATCGATTTTTCAAGAAATGCATCTTATTGGTTGATATTAACTAACCGCCAAAATTATACCACAAGAACCAATGAAAATCCTCCATCCAAGTTTTAAAGCACTATTTCCGTTCAAGATGGCCGAAAAAACTATGCCTATTTTTGTTCCATCAGAAAAGCCTCTGAAAGTGATAAAGTGGAAAGTTAAACAAGGTGCTGTTGTATCGCACGGCCAAATACTCTTTTTATACAGCGACTCTTCGGGCAAAAGTAATGTACCGCAGAAATTTAAAGCTGCCTGCGGTGGTACCATCTTGTCAATCAAGGTGAAAGAAGGAGACATCACCGAACCTGGGTAAGTGACGTCACATTAGCTAATACACGTTTTCTTGTTAATTGCTTTTTTCTATATATTTTGCTATTTCATGCACCGTAATATTACTTTTCGAAAGTTATAAAATATAAATTAATTAATAGTATGTTTAACAATAACTGAAACATGACAAACTGAATTTCATTTTGCGCGGTAAAATACAAACATAAAAAGTAACTTTATAAATTAATCAATACATTAGAACTACAATCGCACACTATACTTAAAAAGCTGAAAATTTCTAACGTAAAACACGAAATATAACTAACAAAGGCTTGTAAACATGTCCAGTGAAGTAAACAAATCATTATTTTCTATTATTTTTTTATAGATAAATGTATAAAATGTGTATTGGATTGTAGCATATACTTTTTAAATTAATATTTATATTAATTGATGTAATTTATTTATTTTTCAGAGTATGTGTGGCAGAGTTGAAAGAATGCAAACATTCAACTGTGATGAAAGAAATGTGCGCGGAATGCGGCTCCGACCTCCGTAAAGATGAACGCGTGAAGGGCGAAGTTGCTAGTGTCCCCATGGTGCATTCAGTACCTGAATTAAAGGTATAGTCAAAGAATTTAATTCACTATCCATTATGAATCAAATATTGTGATAAATGAAAAGTTTAGATAGTGTAATAAATGTTTGCAATTTTATTTTTTTTGAACATCTTAGAGCCTCTAAAATGAATGATGATTCTGTAAATAAATAATTTAAAAACAGTAAATGTAAAATGTTTAAGTACACATTATTTAAGCTTGTAATTATATTAAAACCCACGTAAATGTGATTTTTCAGGTTTCAGAGGAGTTGGCTCTGAAGTTAGGCCGTGAAGATGCTGAGCGTCATTTGAAAAATAAGAAGCTAGTTCTACTTGTTGATTTAGATCAAACATTAGTGCATACAACAAATGATAATATACCACCAAATTTAAAGGTAAAAAAACAAAGATTTTCTTAAATTGCTTGTTTATCCATTTTTACACTAGAAGTTGACAGTACTAGGTGAAATTTACTTTTACTTATATTATAACATCTTTGTTGACCGACTATCTGTAAACATATCTGACTTACTTAATTATTTATTTAATAGCTTTTGAACAATAATTATACAATGAGTATACTAAAGCTACTCCAATATCACTAAAGGCAAACTAGATATCTTTTTGTCTCTAAGATCTAATCATCATCATCACCAGCTCACTATACATCCCCACCGAGGGGCTCGGAGCTTACCCTGAATTAGGGTGACTAGGCCATAGTCAACCACGCTGGCCCAGTGCGGGTTGGTTGACTTCACACATATCTTTGAATTTCTTCGCCTTTATGTGCAGGTTGCATCACAATGTTTTCCTTCACCGTAAGAACCGTAAGAACAAAAAATCGCAAATCGAAAATCACATTGGTACATGGCGGGATTCGAACCCAAGATCTATAGATTACAAGTCAAGTGCTTAAACCACTGAGCCACCAACGCTCTATAAGATCACTAAGATGTTTAATTTTTATTCTTTAAAGGATGTACTTCACTTTTATCTCCGAGGGCCTGGAAATACTGGAAGATGGTGTCACACAAGGTTAAGGCCGAGAACTAAAACTTTCCTTGAATCTGCTTCCAAAAAATATGAACTGCATGTATGTACATTTGGTGCGAGACAGTATGCACACGCTGTTACTGAATTACTAGATCCAGAGAAGAAAATCTTTTCACACAGGATACTATCAAGGGATGAATTTTTCGATGCCAGAACGAAATCTGCTAATTTAAAGTAAGTTATAAAAATAAATTATGAAATTAACTCTTTTTACCTAATGAACTAAAGTTTGATTTTGTTTGAAAAAACAATCATTATATGTATATGTATAGTTTTAGAATGTATTTTTGCATCCAAGATAAATTTTATAATGTCTTATATTGTCACTGTTAATGGAAAACCGGACAACTGCTTTGGCTAAATTCCATTTTCATTGTTTTCTTATCAACAAGAAAGTTAATTTAAATTGAATACAATAGATCCTTTCTTTGCTTTTATTATATTTGTTACTTTTTAGGGCATTATTTCCATGTGGGGATAATATGGTGTGCATCATAGATGATCGGGAAGATGTATGGAGACATGCAACTAACCTGATACAAGTCAGACCGTATTCATTCTTTCAATCAACAGGAGATATAAATGCACCTCCCCCATTGGGTAAGAGATTTTATATATCAATAAAATCTTTTCTGGTATATGTATGGTAAAAGCTCAAGTTATTGGACATATATTATAACATATCTTAATATTAGAAAGGTACATTACCACTAAACTTAGAATACGTTTTATATTAGATTTTTTTTATTCACGAACTCTCAAGCAAAAGGTAGTATTTTATGTATGAGAATATTGAGTTAAGTTGTCTTTAATTCGTTTTTGGTCTCTTACAAAAGTTTAAAAATCTTTTGTAAATAATTATTACTCATATTGATTGAATATGGATTGAGATACAAGTTACAATTAATGATTTTTGTAACTTCATAAACAATCCATAGAATATAGAATTCCTTCTGAAGACTTTCTTTTACTTGAGTCTTGAAAGAAAGACAGATACGAGGATTACAATTTAAATTCAATTAGATTTTTTATATTCTAATTAATAAAAGTAGTTTACAAGCTTGCATTAAGAGTGGGCGCACACCTTTGACTAAACTATCGCACAACTGTTGTGCGACTGTCGATTGTTTCGCAGTCTCCAACTGTTTAGTTGCATAACTTAAAAACCAGTGTGTGTATCTCCATATAAAATCATAGGAATTATAAAGCGCGACTAAACAGTTGTGCGATGGTTTTCTCGAATGTTCGCGCGCTTTTTATGATTAACTTCTCTGAAAGTATGGATGGATTGTGTGAATACATAATTTGCCAACTCTAAAAAGATCAAGTGGATAATGTTATAATCTGTACATTATTGCAGATAATGAAAAATCAAAACAAGAAACAAATAATGTGAAAAATGGTAATCAAAAATCTAATCAGGAAATGCCAACGTTAGACGATGAACCGGAGAAGAAAGAAGAAATAAAAGACATCAATGATAGTGACAAAAAGGGTGACAAACAGAATGGTAAAATATCAAATGAAGTGACAGAAAATGGAGAAGTTAATCCAAAAGTAAATGAGAATGATGTAAATAAAGTAAATACAGAGAGTGAGCCGCAGTGGCCGGAGCCCAAAGGTGGAGAAATTGAAATAGAAGATCCCGATGATTATCTTATATACTTAGAAGATATACTTAACAGGATACATCAGTAAGTACTTTTATTTTATTCATTATACTCGGTAAAAAGTCTATTTGGAATGTATTTTATTTACTAGCTTTCGCCCGCGACTCAACGTGGAATTAAAAAAAACTAAGTAGCCTATGTGTTCTTCCAGACTATGTTCTGCTTCTATGCCAAATTTAATCGAGATCCGTTCAGCCGTTAAGGCTACAAACTCTAACAAACATTAATCCATTCATCCAAACTTTCTCATTTATAATATTAGTAAGATTAAGAGATTAAGTTTTTGTTAATATATTTTAGGAAATACAAAAAAATAACTTCTAACTTAAGAAAACATGTAACTTAGTCTTAAGTTAAGTTTTTTAAAAAGATAGTGTTATAGATTAACTGATATTATAAAGAGGAAAGATTTGTATGTTTCGAAATACCTTAAAAACTACTGGGCCAATTCCAAAAATTCTTGCGTTATGAAATAAATAAGTTTTCACTGCGTAGTGTGGGCCATGTTTATTACTATTTATTAGTTCTATGCATATTTGATAGTGTTATACTGATAATATTTATAAATGTACTGGTATTGTTAAATTCGATCATTTTTCTATGCTAATATTATAAGGAGGAAAACTTTATTTGATTGTAAGGAATAGGATCAAAAACTACTGGGCCAATTTCAAAAATTCTTTCACCATTAAGAAGCTATGTTGTCAGGGAGTAACATAGGCTACGTTTTATATTATTTTTTAATTTCATGCGGACGGAGTCGCGGGCGAAAGCTAGTGTATTATAAAACTATTAGCCTGTAACTTATTTAAAGTGACGATGTTTACTAAAAATCCTTTTCAGGCATTTCTACGAGCTATATGAGACGATGGGACGCAAGCAGATACCGGACTTGAAGAGTATAATCCCGGAGGTGAAGAGTCGGGTGCTGTCGGGGGTGAGGCTGGTGTTCAGCGGGCTGGTGCCCACTCACCAGCGGCTGGAGACGTCGCGGGCGTACCTGGTGGCCAGGAGCCTGGGCGCGGAGGTCACACAGGATCTCACAGATAAATCAACACATTTAGTAGCTGTGCGCTCAGGTATGGAAATACTTTTTTTTTACTAGTTAAATTTTTCAGTCTGTCCCTGCTACATGTGTAATATATAAATACTATATAACAATCTTAAATATGTTCTAACTGGATATATTCAGAGATAATTTAAGTTTCTAATGTTGTAAAAAATTTTGGTCCAGTAGTTTTTGAATTTATGAATACAAAAATCTTTCTTCTTTATAATACTAGAAAATACCACCTAAGTTGTTTTTTTTTCTTATAGGTACCGCGAAAGTGAACATAGGTCGGCGTATGGCTGAGGACAAAAGTAGAAAGTTCTATGTAGTGACACCGGAGTGGCTGTGGACGTGTGCTGAGCGCTGGGAGAGAGTAGATGAAAGATTATTCTCATTGCAACGAGGTGGACAGGTAAA
>NW_013525281.1:5158130-5164337 GCF_000836215.1 Papilio polytes
GCCGCCGCACGCCCTCGGGCCGCTTCATGGACACCATCAATCCTCTGCTCTCCTTCTCCAGCGATGACATCGCTGACATGGATAGAGAGGTAAGTCCTTCTTTACTGTTCTGCTAATTCACATAAAATACGCGTTAGCCGTGGAGTTGCGGAAACTGTAGCCCCTACTACTACTACTAATTGACGTTTTCAATATGTTTTTTATATCGAGACCATTGACTGATATCTGTAAATATACTGTGTGTTTAAATTTTATCAAGATCCATTCCGCAATTTCCAAGATTTGTAGTAACAAACATCCATCTATCTAAACTGCTGCATTTATAATTTAAGATAAGTTGACAAACAATCAGGAGTCACTGATGCAGCAAATATAACAATATATAACCTGTGAATATCCATATCTGAAGGAAACTTTGTCCCCTGCCTATGCCTTCCAAACTACCAAAATGTTCCACATAAATTCATTTACAATGAAAGACATTGTCAGCCAATGAAAGTATTATTATTTCAATGGAATCTGACTATATTTAAAAAATCCATAAATATTTTTGTCCTCACTAGGTGGAGGATATTTTCAATGAATCAGATGAGAGCGCATCTTCGGAGGACGAAGAGAAAACTAATAAAATGCAAGATGACCTTGATGATGAAGAAAATCCACCCGAGGACAAACTACTGTCGCTAGAGTCGGATAGCTCACAAGGGAAATCACAAGATCCTAATGCATCAAGTGACTCAGATGAAGGTAAAGTCAATTCTATTTTTACTAGGTGTGCATGCAACTAAAAAAAATATAGCCTATGTTACTCACTGATAATGTACCTTTTAAATGGTGAGAGAATTTTTAAAATCGGCCCAGTAGTTTTTTCTAATAAATAAAAAAATACAAATCTTTCCTCTTTATAATATTACATTGCTGAATAAAATAGGCCATATGTTCTTATTTACGTTGATGAAGTAGCAACTAATAGTAAACTAAAATAAACAACTAAAGTAACAAATAATACTAGCTGTATTATACCTATAGATAAATGTGAAAAACTTTAGTAATCTGTATAATAAATTTAATATGACAATGGAGAGATAATTTAATTTAAAAAATGTGTGTGACTTTAAATAGAAATATTTATCTTAAAGGTAACATATTTATTGGATTTTAATTATCACTTTAGAGAACCCACGGCCACGTAAGCGACGGCGAAGGTCATCGGATGATGTACCTCCAGACGACGATGACAGTTCTTGGAACCTCATGGGTGCAGCACTGGAGCGGGAGTTTTTGGCAGAATGATGCCAGTCTTAATTAATAAGTTATATAGCAATATTTCGCAATACATTTCTCTTTGTTTTATATGTTTTATTTATCATTAAACCTTCTAAAGCACATCCAAGAGAGAAGAGTGAAGTGCTTGACTCAAATTTGTTGCTATTAATGTCTATAGATAATATCTAACTTTGATATACTTTTGAGGCTAGTGAACGTTATTTAAAGGGTACAGAAGCAAATATTAAGTCTTTTTTACTAAGCATACCAAATTATAGCTTACTAGTTGTTGCTCATTAAATTTAAAAATATATTACTCAGTGATATAGCTGCTTCATTGTTAAATATAAAATCGTCCCAGTAGCTTTTGAGTTATTTCAATACATACAAAAAAAAACAAATCATTTCTCTTTATAATATCAGTAGATTAAATGTACTACAATTTGCTAGGATTGGTTTCATAAACTAACAAAACAACACTGAAGTATTTTAGCTTTTATTACTACTAGTTAGTTGACAAACTAATAAAATAGTAAAACAAATGTTTTATACTTGACTACTTATAATTATTTACATTCTACAGATTAAGGTAAATTTAAATAGCATAAGGATCATTTTCATCAAATACATGGAATTTGGTGTATGTAGGCTTGGAAGTAAAATCTTTCTTTCCATCTTGCCAACCTCTGGGCGGTGCTTTCTTGTAATTAAATGTTGATTCCAACTTCCCATACAGTTCAGACTGTTTCTCAATATCATCTCTGTATCTTTCTTTTGCTACTTTCTTGCCTGTAACAGGATCGGTAATATCGCCAAATGGATATACAACCTCTTTAACTTGATGGGTGATGAGTTTTGTTAGTTTTTGAGGTAAAGCTTCTATGAGTACAATATCTCCTGTTTTACACACTTTATCTGGATCTGAACAGTAGTAGAA
Source organism: Papilio polytes (assembly GCF_000836215.1). Taxonomy (NCBI): domain Eukaryota; kingdom Metazoa; phylum Arthropoda; class Insecta; order Lepidoptera; family Papilionidae; genus Papilio; species Papilio polytes. Next base: position 5,160,334 of record NW_013525281.1, read on the forward strand.
TTCATCTTTTCTGAAGTACTGAAATAACCAAAAAGTATAACGATAAATATTAAAAAACTGAACACTCCATTAGAGTTATTTTATTCATTGTTTATTTACATGGTTAATCACGTGACAAAGATTAGTTTTATATTATTTTGATTGTTATTACTTTGAAAAAAAAATAGTAATTACTGTTTATAAATAATAACTTGTTAAATCCATAATACAAACCATTAATAAATTCTCATCTAATTCCAATCGCTTAACTCTGATTTTAGCAGCATTTTGTTTGACAGTAGGTACACATTGTCCAAGCAATAAGAGTTTTCTTACATTATCGGCTAAATTACGAGCCATTATAACTTATTAACAAATAAATAATGTAATATTTATAATTTTTTGGTATAAGAGTTTTAGGTTATAATTATAAACTTCAACTCAAGGATGACATAATAGACAGTGTTGCAAACATTATATTTCATTAGTTACGGATGAAGGGAATCTAAAAATTCTTCCGTGCAATATTTTGTTTTTAAATAAAAAACATTTATTGCAGTTACTTTACGCGATTTCATAATTTAAAATATGCAAAGATAGAAATAGTTATACAATAGATATATAACTTCTTCCTTCATTTTATGTTCAAAATCCTTCACAAAGCATACATTTTATCAGTAAAATAGACCACTGAACTTACAGTAACCATCTTCTTTTATTAACCATAAATAGATAGTAGTATAAAAAAATGTTCAAGATAAAAAGGTCAATGAGGTAAACGGAACGTGTGGAAGTAAAACAAATGTTATCAATAATTTTTATTCTTATAACAAAACCCCATATAATAACATTTAAAAAAGTTTTTCAAAATAACACAACTGTTCCCAATATTTGTTACATAATAATTCTTAAAAACATCAAAAGAATATATTTAATTAAGCCTAATTATTGACTACCTATATTTCTTACACATAATGTGGCAATGTAACTTTACATTCTAATGAAAAAAAAAACAGTATCTACATCAATACAAAATCATCAATGTTTACTACACAGACTGGTAGGGGACCATACATAAGGATGTGTTTATTACAATTTACCTCAAGGAAAACATATATTGGATATTATTTCATAATTATTATAATAAAGGATAACAATAAGACAATTATGTCTAGAAGTAATAATATTAATTAAAAAATCCCAGTACCATAAAAACAAAAAACACATTTTATTGTGTAACATACAATTTATAGATATCACAACCTGCAAATTTTTTTCCAAATAACAGTTCACCACCACCATTAAAATGATGATGGTGATGATAATGATAGGAAGGTAACACTGATATTATGTTCTATAAGATTCACTTAGGCTGGCACTAATTTAGTGATAGGTTTTACTAAAGTAACTAATGCAGCAAGAGATGACAGAGCTCCTAAAACCCCAACCGTACTTGGACTCAATTTTGTATATCCTAATGCAGTTAATGGAATGAATAAATCACATGAATTTTTAGCTGTATCAATAAATATATCTTTATGACAACTGAGAACTGCATAAAGGTGTTTTAAACTAGAATTAAAATCAAAATTCCTGACAGACCCATTAATTAAATCGGAAGGTTTTAAGAACATAGATTTTTTGAAATCTAAAACATGCATTATTTCATAGAAATCTCTTGCTAAGTTTGCAATAATTGATAACAGCCAGAATCGGTTTGCAGTTTGACTCCAGCCGTTTGAATCTGACTTTAGAAAGCCACTTTTTGATAACCACACAATGTGGTCCGCATAAAGGTATAAGGCATGAGCTAATTTACTTGCTGTCAGAGTAAAACGTAAAATAGGATCTTCAATATGTATGGTGTTGAGGGCAGTATAGAAAATGTCTATACACCTTCCCAGTCGTAGAACTGTAACAAAAATGATAATTCATTTTATCTTACACATCTGTGTAAGTTGAGATGGATGGGTGATTGCTTATAACTACATATCTCCAGAATGTCTTTATGTAACTTGGCATAAAATAGAACAGTCTGGAAGAACACAGGCTAATAATAAAAGATTTTGTAATTGTGCACAGATTGTGTCATGGGTAACAATTACTTAATAAAAATAAACTTTAAATGTACTCTTAATATTAAATATGTTACTTTGTAATATTTTACCTTTTCTAAATGAGCTGAGAGTATTTTCTAAACTTTTCACTCTGTCAACAGAGTATTTATTAGCATTTCTGGATTCAAGCTGATGCCAAACAAGCCGACTTGTATATTGCAATAACCTGTAACATATAAAATACTTTATACACTATTGACTCTAAAACCACATTGTAATAGCTTTGATAAATTAAAAAAAGGGTTTAGCAGCAGATTAACACATCGATTATTAGATGAAATGCAATACAACATTAAAAAAAATAGTATCACTGACCTGGCTATTTTGTCTCTTCCCACAGACTGGTTGTTTACTTTAATTATTATGTCCATTGTGTGTAAAGTATTAAGTTACTAGTATTAAGCACATAATATAGTACTTCAAGATCTCAAAATGTTACTTTTAAAACACTAGTTTGTTTATTTTGTTTATGTTTTTAATTTCTCGCCACTAAAACTATTTTCAAAACACTTAATTAATATTTTTTCTAAAATGTATTGCCATTATATTTTACATTAGCTTACAGAGAGATCCAGGAATCAAATACTTTGAATTTTTAATATTCAATTAATATCTTACTTGAAGTAAATTAATAATTCGTTTTTAAATATAAATATTAACATTAAAAATACTTCTCTTGAACTTTTGGACTTGTCAACTTGTTACGACAGTGTGGCTACCTATGAAAATTAAATAAAATGAAGTGGATTCGAACTCGACTCAACAGATGTGTGCTCTAAAAATGTTTTAAAGACATTACTTTATATTTCAAATTGGTGTTAAAACGAATACAAATGCATGTGCAATTAAAATACATAGTAAGTGTACTATGTAAATTAACAGCATATTAATCCTGAAATTAAATGCATATGTTTTTTTTAAATGTAACACCACTATTATTGCCATCTAAAAATAAAGCCAATCAATTAATGTTATCAAATTAAAAATTTGCCACAGATTTACGCAAAAAAAAATTGCTAATCTTTTGGCCGAACCCAAATATTTGTTTTTTGACATTGGATAATTCACAATTCCTTTTTTATATACATACGATATCAATCGTTTCAATGCTTTCGTTAAATGAAGTCCATTTTATTTGCACTTTGATTATTCTCCTTTTACCAAAAAATCGCAAACCTTATAGGCTAAAGACAGTTTTTTTTTATTGGAAACACTGTAGACCGGAATTACGGCTGGTTACGGATACGGATACGTCTGACCGGCGTCCATTTTGTATCTTATGATTGTCTTCTATTGTGTGAGTCTCTTTGCAGTGAAGCGTTTTTTATATTTTATAGTGTTCCTCGGAAGATATCGTTTGTTTCATTGATTTGAGGTGTTGTGATTTAAGCGAACATTGGTCGCGTTAGTTTGTGGTAAGACTTGATAACTTTGTAACGTGCAGTGTTATACAATTTCTTCAGGAACGGGCGACATTTTGAAAGTGACGTGTAATGTTGTGCATTTCAGATAGTGGTTCACCAAACTGAGCTTTCATGATTGGATTACCGCGTAGCGATAGAGATAGAGATCGTATAACGGTGAAAATTCGTAACATGAAGCGAAGCTCGTCAAGGGATAGTATGCCGCGATCGAAGAGGACGCGTAGTAGTATAGGTCGTTATGACGATAGTTCAGATGAACGCGTTACGCCGGAGCGCATTCGTCGTCGCGTGCGATCGCCCAGTCCCCGAGGTCGGTATGTTTCGCCTCATCGTGATGACTATGTACGTTCTAGGGAGATTCGTGAAGATTCCGTACGTCCTTACTATAAAGTGCTATGTGTTAGCGCACTGCATCCTAAGGCTTCCGATGAAATCGTTAAAGATACTCTTTACAGGGAGTATAAAAAATACGGCGAGTTCAATA
>NW_013525281.1:5164385-5214848 GCF_000836215.1 Papilio polytes
CGAGAATTATTTTATATGATAAAGTAGCTATTGTCGACCCTGTATATGAACCTGTAAGGTCGGAATACAGAAGTAGGCCAAGAAGCATCACTCCACCAGATTATGATCGTCCATATTCTTACGCTTGGTCACCAGTGCCTGACAGAAGGAGGCCGCCACCAGATGATAGAGCATATGGAATACCACCTACTGTGCCTCCACATCACAGAGATTTTCGGCCTCCAATGCATGAATACCCGATGGCAGGGCCACATGGGCCTCCAATGCACCACAGGCCCCCAATGCACCATCCTCCTCACCCACATTATATGCCAAGGCCCTATATGCCAAGACCACACCATCCACCTTTTGAGAAAATGGAAAACAAAAAAGATAAATTTCCAAACTACTTGCACCATGTTCAACCTGAAGATGATCCTTTAGCTACCAGAACTCTTTTTGCAGGAAATTTAGAAATCAACATATCAGACGAGGAACTCCGTCGTATATTTGGTCGTTATGGTATTGTAGAAGATATTGATATAAAACGTCCCCCTCCTGGTACCGGTAATGCTTTTGCTTTTGTTAGGTACCAAACTTTAGACATGGCTCATAGAGCCAAAGTAGAACTTTCTGGACAGTACATTGGAAAATTCCAATGTAAGATAGGATATGGCAAGGCAACACCAACAACTCGTGTTTGGGTTGGTGGTCTAGGACCATGGACATCAGTAGCCCAATTAGAAAGGGAATTTGATAGATTTGGTGCTATCAAAAAGATTGAATATGCTAAAGGAGAAGCACAGGCTTATATTTTGTATGATTCTATAGATGCAGCTCAAGCTGCTGTAAAAGAAATGAGAGGGTTTCCTTTAGGGGGTCCTGATAGACGTCTTCGTATAGACTTTGCTGATGTAGGCACAGGGGGTCCGTATAGACCTAAGCCTTATGCACCACCTGTAGGTGAAGATGGAAGGCCTGTGGAAGGATATGAGGGTTACGAAGGAGGATCATGGGATGAAGGATATGGATATGGGTCAGGTTATAGAGGTCGTGGTCGTGGTCGTGGCCGCGGCATGTATAGGGGTGCGTATCATGGTGCAGGGGATTATCGAGATGAGGAATGGAGAAGATCTCAGGCAGATGGTGACTACGAGAGCCGCGCCAGACGCTCTGGATCACGTGAGCCGGGAGTCGATAGGTCTAGATCCCGATCGCCTCGTCGTCGCTCTCCAGAAAGTGATTCTGACGGTTCACCACGGCGTAGTACTGGAATGCTGTCATCAGCAAGAACTCTACCTGAAGTAGTACGTAAAGCAGCAACAATATGGAATGGAGCCCTTATTTTGAAAAACTCATTATTCCCAACCAAATTCCATTTAACTGACGGTGACTCTGAAATAATTGATAGCCTTATGAAAGACGAAGATGGAAAAAATCAATTAAGAATTACTCAAAGATTGAGATTGGATCAGCCAAAATTGGATGATGTACAAAAACGTATAGCAACTTCTAGTTCCCATGCTATATTTTTGGGAGTGGCAGGATCAACGGCATCTATAACAAATGAAGATGCAAGTATTCAGACAAGGCCTATGCGGAACTTGGTATCGTACCTTAAACAGAAAGAGGCTGCAGGTGTTATATCATTGTTGAACAAAGAAACAGAAGCTACAGGTGTTCTTTATTCTTTTCCTCCTTGTGAATTTTCGACAGAGCTCCTAAAAAGGACTTGCCACAACTTGACAGAGGAAAGTCTGAAAGAAGATCACCTTGTTATTGTAGTTGTCCGTGGGGGCTCTGCGTAAAATATAAATTTTCTATATAGCTTAGATAAAACATTTAGCATAAAAGTATTCTTTTTAGGTTACAATTATTTTTTTATTCTATAGTTTTTTATAATGTAATTTATGTGGCGTGTAGTGCACTGTGAGGTGTTTCTAACTTAGTTTTGTGAAGGTTAAAGTATTGTTATTGTGTAGTGCTGTGAAGGTATTTACAAAGTTTGTGAAAAGCAATAATTATACCACATATCTAGGTTACTTTTAAATTAGTTTTGCTAGGATTAACTTTGGACAAAATACTACAATTGTGTATTAATGCTGACAAAGGCAAGTTATAGTGTATAATGTATCCAGTGTAAGTTAGGTGATTGTGTTGTGTGTGAATATGCAAATAGAATATTAAATCTGAAGTTGTAGTTTTTTTACACCTTGTGAGTAAGTGTATTACTTTAAAGTGCAAGTTTGTTAAAATTTGTGTAAAGTTTGTGGTAATTAAAGGTGCTAAATTTTATATGATTTGGACATAAATTGAGACTGGGTAATCTTTGTGCAGCACAAGTGAATGCTTTGTAAAGCACAGTTTTGTGGGGTTCTGTGATAGCTGAAGTGTTGTGCTGGTGGTCAGTTTAGATTCAGTAGTTTTATCTGTGATTATTGTGAAAAAATGGGGTGCCAAATCTGTAAGTAGCAACACTAAAATGTTTGAATATAGAACAACCAAAAATAAGTAAATACTACAAAATTTTTAACTTGATTAGGACTTTCAGTATACAGTTTTTTAATAAAAATTAATTCCACAACTGGAACAAAAAAAAAACACATTAAATTAGTAAACCTGATGCTAAGTGATTGGATGGGCGGTAGATTTCTTCTGAGTTCATTATTTAGGTGCTGTTGTTTCTGCTGTGATATTAATTATGCCATATAAATATAGACTAAATAGAAATTTTGTTTCCAATGTAAACACAAAAAAAGCTAGTGCTTTTGTTGATGATTAAAAGGGAATTTGTAATACAAAAATTATTTTTATAGCTTTCAATGAACAATTACACATTAAAATGAGTACCCAGCTATTTCTCCATATAGCAAGATAAGTTGGGTAAGTTAAAATTAGACAAAGATTATAAAAAGGAATAACTGTTTTTTTAACTGTTTTGGGTATTTCCTCTCTAGTCAACGCCATTGAACATGAGAATGGTTTATCTTAATATCTCATACAATTATTGGTAAAATGTACATTTATTTTAATCAAACCAGGTTACAATGGAGTTCTTCATAGTTCCAGTGCTGGTGACTTGTAGTGTAAGTGGTTTGTATGACCTTTTTTTATTTCTTGATATAGTTATATATAGCAATTTTTCTAAAACAAAAGATAAGCTTAGTTTTAAAATCATCTGTTTTGAGTAATAGTTTAAATTAAATAATTTAATTAATCATCTGTGATAAAGTTTCAATCCATCAGTATTTCTGTATTTTCTATTAATATTATGGAATAGTGGATCCAGTTATTTTTCTAAATAAATGTCTTAACTTCTCAGACTGTCTTTTAATGCAACAAACCTATAACCAAGTTTCAACAAGTATATCTGGAAAATTACTATAAATCGCCTATCCCACCACTGGCTAATAGCTTAAAATGACGACATTGTCAGGTTACAAGTTTCATATTTCCATTACACAATTTACATGTTGAATTTTCAATTTTACAAGTTGATGGGACAGGTTCTAATTATTACTAATATATCAAAACATACTGGAAAAATACCAAATGGCAAAGATATTTTTAATACTAGCCACATATTTTTTAAATAAATGTACACATATTTGTTTAAATAAATGTCTCAAAGGATTTTCATATCCAACCTAAACATGCTTTTTTTACATTGCGCCTGTAGGATATATTAGCAATTTCCTCACTACAACCACTTTCTGTACCGTTATCGTGAATTTAATCGCTTAAAAAGCGAAAATCCTAGAAAAAAAGTAGCTCTGTCAAATACTTTCAATTCAAGGAAGCGAGGAAAATAATAGTATGTGAATATGTCAAATGCATTTATTATTAAACAGTGAATAAATAATTTATTGACACCTTACAATTGATAAATATATTACATAAACAATATCAATGGGATATCATACCAAAGTATGTTTTTTTCAATAAGACACAATTTTGAGAGACACAAATAATGTGTACAATATATCTTATACTAACGTTATTCACTGAGATGCAAATCCTTCCTAAGGGTGTAGGCAGAGACATGCATCATGTAAGGTTCCTGTTCAAGGAAGTTGTCTATAGCTCTTTGCCTAACTTCCTCCCAAGTGTAGAGGTCTCTGTATATTGGTCGTACGAATTTCATCCGTCCCTGATGGTTCAAGAAGTCCAGCACCTCGTCCAGTTTAGTTGAATCTTTGCTTCTTACACACAATCTCATCCATCTGTATTGGATTTCGGAGTTCTTGCTGTCACTGATTTTGTATGCGTCGTTGAGAGCGTGCAGTTTTTCAATAGTTAATGCATTTCTATCGACGAGCTCTTGCAGTAAATTGATGATTTGATGTGGAGTGAAGCCTTTTATATCGTCAGAGGAAATATTACCACCTTCAGAGATCTTCGTCGCGAGTGCTGTTACCGCTTTTGTCATCGAAGTGTCGTAACTATAAAAATTTTTAATATAATAACATATATGGCGGAAATGAATATTCTATCTTTGAGATTAATAAGAAATTACGTAGGAAAGGGAGTACAAAAATAACAATTACAGTACAAAATTGGTTAAATCAATCTTAATTCTGACTAGATCTACTATGGATAGATGTAATGTTAGAAGGTATCTCCAAAACGGAACGAAACTCTTCTATGACGTGACGATTTTCGTTTTTTTTCTTACTAACTTACTAGAACAGTACTAACTTGGGTATGACGGGAGGCATGCCGTTGTGGAAGAACCAAGCGTCCCAGTCGACGCTGCTCAAGTTATTGTTACCGCTGAAGTAATCCAGCAAATATTCCTTGAACTCTTCCGTGTCCAACGAACGTCGCTGGTAATAGTTCAAGTACGATCTGATGAATTTGTCAAAAACTTCTGCAAAAACATAATAAGTTGCACTGACTATGCCTATTAAAATACCCGAGTTACGTAAAAAGGCGTATATGTAGTACAAAAACGTTATAAAAAAGTGTTTACATAAAAATGGACTTTGTTAAAACACTTATTAAAAACATTGTCATCTCACATTTATAAAAAATAAAAAAATATGTTTTAGCTCAAATATTTCGGTAGTAAATACTAACGACGAGAAAATTTCGGTGAAGCAAATTGCGAATGAACAAAAACAATATGACCAAGCTTAATTAAAATACAAATAAATCTAACCAGGTCCTCCTACAAGATCTTCTAAATAGCGTAGAAAGAGCGATCCTTTTTCATATGGGACTCGAGAGAAAGCATCGTCCGGGTGCACTCCGTTTAGATCCGGCACCAACTTCGTCAATGCACTGGACGGTCCAAATTGATCATTTATCTGAAAATATACATAGAAAGTAAATTAACATAGAGTTCCACAATGTGTATAAAAATTAAAAATCCGAAAATAATTATAAATGTGAAGCCATTGGCACTAATATAGACATGGATAATTTGATCAATTAGATTTTGGAATATGCAATTTAACACCGTCATCTTAGTAATTAGAACTTGGAATATGCCAATTTAATTCCGTCATCTTAGTAGATGACGGAGTATAATGGCATGAAAATATTTACAAATCGTAGCAGTATATCATACAGCTTCAGTGAGTTCCTGTAGTCCGAGTAAGCTATGAAAGTCCCGGCTGCGGCGCGCCTCCGCGGGGTCCGCGATCAGCGAGGCGCCCACCTTCCTCTCCAGGAATACGGTGAAGCCCTCATTCAGCCAGAAATGCTCAAAGTTCTTGTTGGTCACCAAGTTGCCTGTCCAACTGTGCATTATCTCATGGACTATCACATCCGCTTGACTTCTGTCCCCAGCCTGGAATAGTATTGCAATTGTTTACAAATATGAATTGTACTTTAGTAACTTTGGTATCCTGAATGTATAAATTTTATACCAAAGGTAAACACGAATTTGTGTTGCCAAAAATCCATCTTAATTTTATAATAATGTAAAATCAAAATATGTTCAGATTTAATTTAAAATTTAAATAAAATTTGTGTTTGGAGTAAAATGCTTGGTCCTCAATTTAAGAGGAGTATATAACACAATTCCTCGGTTCTCTCTGATATTTGAAAATGAATTATTTTAGTTAGATTTAAATCATAGTCATGATCAATCTTACTAATATTATAAATGCGAAAGTTTATATGGAGGTTTGTTAGAGCTTGTAGCTTAAACTGCTGAACGGACCTCCAACAAAGGCGTAGAGAATAGTCTGGAAGAACACCTACTAAATTTTTTAACTTTACGCGGAGGTATACAAAAGTTATTTTATATTATTTGTTTGTCACCAGTAATGTAGGTGTGACGAATGTGAGACAGGGGTTCTCCATGCCGCCGTAGGGGAAGGAGGGCGGCAGCACCAGCAGGTCGTACTGCCCCCACTGGTAGGGCCCGCAGAGGCTCTCCGCCGCCTTCAGGTACTTCTCCGTGTCCGCGAACTCCCACGCGCTGCGCTCGATCTCCTCTTTCTCAGACCATACGTAAGATCTTTAATTCATAAATACATTTACGTATAAATTTTAAACTACCCACTGAGAATCTGCAGGATTTTTACAAAACCAAAAAGTTTAATGATCGTACATACTAATATTTTAAAGAGAAAAGATTTGGATTTTTGTATGTATTCAAATTACCTAAAAACTGCTGTTTCGATTTTAAAAATTCTTTCTCCATTATAAAGCTATGTTATCAGTGAGTAACATAGGCTATGTTTCTATTAATTTTAAATTTCACGCAGACGAAGTCGCGAGCAACAACTATATTTAACATATTTGGAATAAAATGGAAACAAATTGATTACTAGGTTTCGACCGCGGCACCGTCCACTTGGAATTAAAAAAAAACATTTATTGGCGTTTCATATGGTATATATTGCAACTATTTACGACTAAAGCTTAGTAATCCTGTTTACATTTTTATCGCACAACAATTTTATCAATGTTTTTGAAATCTATGAGAAATTAATGTTAATGTCATGGAACTATTTATCTATAATTTACGTAACACGATAACTGGATTATGTCTTTTTTATGTAATAACGATAAGTACACTAAGCAACCTTGCTTAGCCATAGTTGTGGTTAAGGAAAACGACACTATTCTGCAGTTTACCTTTTAAACTAGTTAGTTAAATGTCAAATATACATTATTTTGCATAATTAAGGGCACATACAGGTTTTATATGACCAAGTGTTTCAGAATATTTTATTTGAATTACCTTAAATATGATTGCAAAAATTATAAACCTCTAATACCATGTTGAAATTTGAAAGCTGGTATAATATCACGTTTTACTTCTCACCTTGAGTTATTTAACCGACCCAGACTTAGGTTTTTAAAAATATTCATACACTAGCTATTCTCGTGCGGCTTCATCCGCATGAAGTTATAAAAACCTTATTTTATTGTTTACATTTCTGAAATTTTCAATTGCACATGTTAAAATACAAATGCAAAAATGACAAATTTGACATTGGATAACAATTACCGTTACCATGGCAACCATGGTTCTTTTATGTTGTCAGCTCGTAGTTTTTGTCCCTTTCCCGCATGACGGTTTTTTCAAAATTATATACTCCCAAAGTTTAATAGCGTGATAACATATAGCCTAAAGAGTGTTGTAAATGTAGGGCTTTTTATAAAAAATGGCTATTAAAAAATATATATTGTGATTGCTGACATCCTACATAACTTAGTAGTTGTTTACGCTTTATTATATTAGTATAGAAGTATAGATTTAACATTTAAAGAGGTTTTTATATGGCCTTACCTAGGTCCAAGTTGCTTGCACTCCAGCGCTCCAACGGCAATAGCCAGTAAATACGATGGTATGGGCACATTCTGGTAGAACTTGGTGATGGTGGTGTTGCTGTCGCCTCTGATGGCGCTCATCAGCACCTTAAAGTTCTTGGGGACGGAGACTTCGGCTTCGTAAGTGAACTTCACAGCTGGCGTGTCTTGGCATGGTAAGATAGACCGAGCGTGGATAGGCTAAAGAAAAAAATTAAATCATTTGATGCACCCATTGACTCTAAGGGAGTCTCTAAGAATAGATTAAGTGTGTACATTGGATAATAAGTGCTGTCGTCTTTAAAGTAAAAAAAAAACAATTTAAAATAAGAATTTTACCTGACACTGACTGAACATGTATGGATGTTTTTTACCCGATGTCTGATTCGGTTCCAGCCATTGCAGCGCAGACGCCGAGGGCGCGGTCTGATATTTAATCTTTATAGCTATCCTGTGAAACAATCACTATAGTTAAAAATGTTTTTTTTTTTATGTAATTCAAGTATAATTTAAAATACAAAGCTAAGATCTAAGATTATTCAGGTAATCCGCCCTATAAATGGTTATTAGACCTTTATAGATGTATAAAAGAATGAAATTGATATAATCAAGCAAAAAAAATGTGTAAAATCACGATCATGAATAAGTCACAATATACAACAAGAAATATATACTCGTATAATAGTCGAAAACGACATTTTACTACACAAAAAGGGGTTAATCTCATTACAAATGTTACTTATTTACAAACCTGCTTCATATTTACGCCAATTATAATTAATTTAATGTAATGCAATTGTCAATTTCTAACCTAGAGGATTCCATTTCTTCATCGATCCTTTCCAACTTATATACACGGTTACAAACCTTATCTTCTTTGAATATTCTTCTTTTACTCTCATTAGAAACATCAATTGCATGAGGTTTATACACATCATCCACAAAGTCTAGAAATATCGTCGAGATGGCCGTTTCAATTTCTACATTTTGTGTTATCACGCTTTAAAAGATATTTTTATGCTTGATTCTATCAATTTTTATTAAAAAGATGATTTTATTGAGTCACTCATTGCATTGTTTAATTAACTCCAATAAAAGATAAATGAGAAGTTATTTTAATGTAATAATAGTGAATAGCATTTCAAGACATTGCTTTGAGAATTACAACATTAGTTCTACACGTGCAGCCTGTGGACCACTTTAACGCAGAAAGCATACAGCGCGCTGCGTGTCCAGTTTGACAACGGACTCAGAGCAATGTTGGGGTTACCACGGTTTGGAAGTGCATCAGCAATGTTTGCTGAAGCCAAGGTTAATCCGCAATCATGCGGTACAGGTGCGCTTCGCTTTTTGACCGTATCTACAGCAGTAAAAACTCTCTCCTGATTGTTTTGGCAGCAAGATGGGATAGTGCAATAGTGCGGCGCTTCAATAACTTGCACTGCTAATAATGTAACTAGTTTAAATTATTTATAAATTGTTTCTTAATTACTCTTTTACTAACACTAGTCAATAAGATTTTTTACTAACAAAATATGAGATCTCATCGAAATAAAGTTTTATTATTATTATTATTAGTAAGCTAAGTATGTTTAATTTTTTTTTAAAACATACTTGTAGATGTACATTTTTTATACTGATTTTATATTTTTGATGCCCTTGGTGGATGGTGAGGAATTTTCATTACAAACTTCAGATTGTAAAATACTGTATTAGTCGATAAAAGACAAGTCCTACAAAAACATAAGACCTAAAACCGACAAGGTCACGAAATATTTGTGAAGCGTAAAATATAACTTGAGGAAATAATCTTACAAGAATGATGTGTTGGCTTTGAAGCTTTTAATTTTTTTTACATAATATAAGGTGACAAACGAGCAAGCAGCCACCTGAATCCACCGAAATGGAAAGCGACCCCCGCCCATAAACATCCACAATTGCAGATGCATTGTCTACCCATAATTGACGGAGGAGGAGACGCAAATAAAGAGGACATTTCCCTTCCTATGCGTCTACTCCACCGTCAAATCCACTTTTCGTTCCCATCATTTCCTCTTAACAAAAGAGTGGAAAGGGATTAAAATTACATACAGAAAGTTGAGTAATACCAGAGTTTACTATGCTAAAACATGTGTGCAAACTCATATCTCTGTCTCTGTTTATTCAAGGAAGATAAGTGAGATGCCAGCATATTATGTGTTTATGTACAGATTGCTATATAGTGCAGTTTCTACACTAACTTAGGTTAATAATAGTCAAAGTATTGGAGTTAATCAATGCAAGCAGTGAATGTCTCAATTTTAAAATATACAGAATACTTACGGCTCCTGAGGTCCGTGTGAGTATGGCAATGTTATAGCTAATCTAGATCCAAAGTTAGGCACATGTTTATCCACTGTATATTTCAACTTCAACCCATCTGATAGTTCTACGGAATGTATGGTCAGATTGTTCACATCTAAAACCTGAAATTATTTAAGAGGTTTACAATTTATGCAACAAAATTAAGAACCTAGATAAGTTAAAGTTCAAGGGAAACACAAAATATTTTAAGTTATCAAGGGTTTATATTGTAGAGGTTTTGGGCTCTGATGGGATGGGAACATATTATTTTTTGAAGTTACAGGATTTTTAAGTTACCAAGGTTTGATTAATCAAGGTTGTATTATATAATATTTAATAAGATTACTTAATTTTACATTTTTATGGGTGAGCAAGCAGCCTCTGATTTAGCAAAATGAACCTTTAAGAAAAGGCATTTGCAAATGATTTATTGGTGGAAAAATTAATTACACAGGCAATTCAGATGTATGGACTTCCTTTTAAGTGTCCAATGGGTACTTGTGATAGGAAGTCCCACTCTTTAGTGTTACACATAATGTTGAAAGGTAGTTGTTGAAACCAATATAATAAAGGTTTACATTGGTTACTTAAGAATTAAATAGTGTAATATCCCTTAGTATATCTACACTTAGTGGCCATCATCGAACAACATGCAATCGTGGTTAATTAATTTAAGAGTTTTTATGTAAACTAAAAGGAGAATTATATTCAATGTATAAGTTGATAATACAACATTAAGCATGTATTGAAGCTATCTCAGATGATAACCTGACATAAGAATAGTTCAAATGATAAGGATTAAAATAAGATGGACTTTATCTTTTGCACTTGCAAATGTCTTGCGGGATTACTTGGAAAGTCATGATGTCTAGTACTGACATAAATACTTCATATTTTTCATCTATACTGATATTATAAAGAGGAAAATTCCTATGTAGCAAATAAACCCAAAAACTACTTAGCTTATTTATAATATTATTACACCATCAGAAAGCTAAATTATCACTGAGTAACAAAGGCTATATTCATTTTTGGATTTTTTAACTTCATGTAGATGAATTTGCAAGCAATGTCTATTAAACAAAATTGTATTTGTGCTAGTAAATGAAATTAATAAAAATTAAAAATTGCATACTATTTCATCAGTGTGTTGCAGTAAATCAAAGTTTAGTACAGCAATCCCTGATAGAACTTTGATATCAAAATCCACATCCCACACCAAGTGTATGTGTTTTACAACAGCTATTTCTGCAATAAAACACACATTGAAATCATACTTAAAACTATAAATGCTAAAGTTTAGATGGATGGATGGATGTTTGTTAGAGTTTGTAGCCTAAACGGCTGAACAATCATAATGAAGTTGGGAATATATGTAGAGGATAGCCTGGAAGAACACATAGGCTACTTGCATTTGTTTTATTTTTATACCTTGCGGACGGAGTCGCGGTCGAAAGCTAGTTTAATATAAAACCTAAATGTAAGCTTATAATAAAAAAGTTAATATAAGAAATTTAAGTCTCATTAAATGTTTAAAAAAATATAAAAAAAGTACCTGGCCGCGAATATGAAGAAGGATCTAGTGGACTTAATGCACCCATGACTTTCACTTGACTATAACAAAAAAAAATTAAAAAGCAAGTCCAATAGTAGCTCATTATCACAAAGTTTATGTGCTTCACCAATGAAATACAATTCAACAATGAACAATCATGTTAAGATAAAATGCGAAATTGATAGTTTCGCAACATCAATTCAATAGGCAATTCTAAACGAAAAAAAAAAGAATAGACCATGGTAACAATAAGCAGAGAAAGTAACTTACGAACTTAATTATTTAACCTAATATTTAGAAGGAATTTTTACCTTTTAAATTAACTTCCACTAATACAAGAGTAAGAGCAATGCTAAGTAGTATAAATTCAAAACGTAAATGAGGTAGCTAGTTTTATACCTTATCTTTAAAGAGGTAAGGATAAAAATATATGTAAACACGACTATATAAACATTGTATTCTACCGGTTACAAGTACATAGATAAAGATTTGTATTATTAAAGTTTTCTGCAGAACGATAAGTTATTATCACAGATGTTACGATAATACACTTACTTGGGTATTGCGAAATGTCTATTTTTTGCAGTATGGGAGAAGGTTGTTATATTAAATTTATAGGGATAAGGAAACAAAGGTTTCGTTAATATAGTACTGCAGATTCTTTCGCGTCCATAAATTATGGGGCTTTTTGTACTTTTTTGCAAAGCTAGGCAAAAATGCCGCTTGACAACTTTTGTGCAGATGACAGCCATTTTTAACAGATAAAAAAAGTTAGACTCATCAACCAGTTACTGATTCAGAATCAGATATTTATTTATTTGTGTATTTATTAATACACGTATTAATTACATAATGCGAAAAATATACAAACATATTGTTTTAAAAAGTATACTGGTTCGTATTTGTTGTATTACATACTTGAAGTGACTTACCGGCCGGCTGATGGTTGAGTTGCGGTATGCTTCTTTTGGTAGTAGAAGTAAACATGCTTTTAGTATTTTCTTGTCAAGTCATACTCATAAGAATAACACATGTACATTTTAACATCTTAATAATTTATACATTTTGCACAACAATTTTCGTATTAAAAGTTCTGTCATTTCCGTTTTTTTTAATATTTTGTAGTTTGATTTGACATTGCAAAAAAAGTTGTAGCTGTCAAGTTTGACAAAAAATATTGTGCATTTTTCACGCAAATATACCATTGGTGCCGATGTTTATAGTTGGTTCGTTAAAAATGAAGCGTTTGTAAATCTTCTAAATGTATTTATGAAGATAATTAATCTATTCTTACTTAATTGAAAAGTTTTGAAGTGATAAATGTTTTTCTAGTGACAGAAAACATGCTGTCTAGGTTCCATCATTATCATGGATCAAATATTATTCTTTTCGAAGACAACACCGTGGCCTATAGAAAGACAAGTTTTGCGCATGGGCTGACATTTAGTGAGAAACCTTTACTGCCCGGTGAAATATTTTTGGTGGAAATCGAGAAAACCGAACGGGGATGGAGTGGTCATATGCGATTAGGGTTAACACTGCTTGACCCGCAAACCGCTGCGCTCGGAGATAAAGGACTTCCCCAGTACGCTTTACCTGATTTAGCAAACACTGGTATGTCATGGATCTTTCCCATTTCGAAATCTCAGAATAATGTACTGATTGAGCTTGTCAACCAAGGGGCGAGCGGTCGCCGTGAAAATGAGCCGAGAGTTTCAGTCCTAGGTGATGGTCACAGTGTACGTACGCCTCGTGGTTTTATATCCAAAATGTTACTAAGACCACAAATATTATCACAGAATGGTACACCACAAGGTATATTGCCAATGGATGCTGGTAGCAGAATTGGCGTAATGTTTGTTCCGTGCCCTAAAACAAGTAGAGATGAACCGGATATGGCTGAGATGCATTTTATAATTAATGGGGAAGATCAAGGGCCATGTACTAAAGCAATACCATACACTAGTGGACCACTACATGCTGTGGTTGATGTGTATGGAACAACAAAACAAGTTAAAATTGTACAATTATATGGAGGTAAGCACTTATTCTATTTGCTATATTGAAACTATTAAACAAAAACTTTATTCATCTGTAATTAAAAAAAATATCTAGTGAGAAATTTATGAATATACTAGCTTTTGCTTGCAATTTTGTTCCCATTGAACAAAAAACAAAACTGAGTAGCCTACATGTTCTTCCAGATTATCCTTTACATCTATAACAAATTTCATTGAAATCTGTTCAGCCGTTTAGGCTACAAACTCTAACAAACATCCATCCATCTAAACTTTCACATTTATAATATTAGCATGATTACTGAGTGAGAATGTAGCAATATAATAGTGAAAGAAATTTAAATTGATCCAGTACTTTTAGAGTTTCATTCAAATCTTTCCTCTTTGCTTCTTTCTCTTGACCCTTATAGTTTTTGAGTTTATCAATTACATACAAAAATGTTAATTTTTTCTATTAACTATTACTATGTCTCAAATCTTTATTTTCTTACCTTTATATTTAATATATTGCACATGATTTTTTATTAAAAAAAAATAAAACAAATTATATAAAAAAATAGAAGTCCACTAGCTGCGGAATCCGATGACTCATGCAATCAGTGGTCAGGGCTGCAGAGACCGGAAACTCCTCACTATTCATGCGGTTTCTAAAATAACCGCCTTTTGAATCGGGCCCTTAATCTAACTGTCTAGTGAGAGCTTCTTGAGGTGTTGGTCGAAACTCTTCGCTATCAGCCCGTGTGCCGAAATGACTATCGGAATACTATTAAGAATATCGGTATTTTGTGTAATTTAAAAATTTTCATTATTTTTCAGTGAAATCTCTACAAAATGTTTGCCGAGATGCTATACTTCAGTATGTTAATGATGGATCCGTTAAGGCACTGCCATTGCCAAAGTGTTTGAAAGACTTTCTTCTCTCATAGGTATGGTGAATGTGATATTTTAATTTATGGTGACAATAACACTATTAATGTGGTACTTTATTTTTAAACTTGACAACTATTGTCGAAATTGTGAATTTAGTTTATATTCAAACATGCTGTGCACATGTTTAAAACATTGAAGTAGATATTTCAAAAGTTTTGTTTTTTGATAAAACATTGATTTAATATTAAAGGAAATGTAAGTCTTAAATGTAATATGACCTCAAAAGACAATTAGTATTTGAAATGTTTGATAAAATTATTTTAAAACATAATGTGCAGTGGCACTAAAAACAATCATGGTTAAAAAGTTATTCTATATGTTTATTATTATAAAGCACAAAAGTTTATTAATAATGATTATTATTAAATCCACTTATCCCTAAGGGTAAAGCTTCTTTGCTCTTCCAATAAAATATACTGTCTCTTTCTAAATATATATTGGATTTTATAAATGTAAGAATTATAGTGAGTTCCTAAATTTAATTTGAAAGTGTCCTATCCCATTTTAAAATTGTTATGAATTCAACCAAATAATGGAACTGTATATATTTATGTGAATGTAATATAATATGTAATAATCCTTATAATTAGAGATAATAATAGGATAATAGGATTTTATAAAAGGTAATACTTGATATAATTATTATAAAAGACATTAATGGAAATAATAGTTTCAAATGTAAACGAAATACAAAATGGAGGGAGATTAGAGATTATAATTTGGCATATTTGTATAAATAAATTCAATACTATTAATAAATAATAAAATAATCTATATGTAAAACTATAGCACTCATATCCAATGTATAAAAATAATCTAGATATACTAAAGGTTCATCATCATCATCACCAGCTCACTATACGTCCCCACCGAGGGGCTCGGAGCCAACCCTAATACGGGGTGACTAGGCCATAGTCAACCACGCTGGCCAAGTGCGGGTTGGTTGACTTCACACATATCTTTGAATTTCTTCGCCGATATGTGCAGGTTGCATCACGATGTTTTCCTTCTCCGTAAGAACGTCGGGTAAATTATGTACATATGAAAAATCGAAAATCACATTGGTACATAGCGGGATTCGAACCCAAGTCCTGTAGATTACAAGTCAAGTTTTGAAACCACTGAGCCACCGACGCTAAAGGTTGTCTATTCTAAATTCAACCATAATTCAACATCAAAAAGTTTTTATCCATATTAACTTAATATGCAATTTCCTTAGTGATACAGTTTTTGCTTTACATAATGTAAATGACATTAATATATTGAAGCACTAGTATGTAAAATGAATGTCCATAATTGCCTCTGATTGGCAGATAAAAAAGTTTACCATATTATGTAATTCACTACAGATATAAGATTATCACAATACTCCGTAGATTGTACGTAGATATTTTTGTGTAGACAAGAATTTTCTGGATGTTTGTAACAAAAGCAAATAATTTCGGATAGAGAAAGCCAATAGTAAAAAGAAATAACCAAATATGACGTGAGAAGAATAATTTAAGTATAGTTTGGAAGTAATAAGGCCAGTGAAATCGGTACCAGCATTAGAGTAGGGCGTGGTTGGGCGACCGCCCTGGGCGCCAGATATTACTCTCACATACTAAACCACCGTCCTCCCCCTAGTCATGGTAAAAAAGAGGGAAATATCAAACGACCGTTAAAATATCATCAAGGGCTTCTAAAGCTGGTACTGAGTGAGATGATATTAAAAAAATACGTTAAAAAAAGTCTTACAATGTTTTTTACTGTTACATCCATACTAAATATATGGTTATCTCTTATTTTTTTCATAGACAGTGAGAGGGACGGAGTTTCTTTTTTTATTTTTTTTAGCAGTGGAAAATTGTTTAATTGGAAAAAATGTTAAAGAAGTTTCTCTTATGTTCTTACTAGACTCGATTACAGGTTTCTTGGCTGAATGTACAGTGATTTTTTTTGCATCTATTATTTAGTTAGGTTATTGTTGCGCTATGTGATGTTTTTGATTTGTTATTATTGATCTAAATATGTAAATTGCTCGAGAGAAAACCATGCGAAGATTTATTTATATTCAATAAAATATTTTGCTTACGTTATTGTCTTATTTTATTTATAAACAAATAAATTACCTTTCTAATGGTGAAAGATGTTTTAAAATCTGCCCAGTAGTTTTTACGTGAATCAAATACGTACAAAAATACAAATCCTTTCTCTTTATAATATAAGTATAGATTAATTTCTTGATATAATAATTGTTAATTCCTATACCAGAACATTAGGCCAATTAGGCCATAATTTTAGTAATTCAATAACACTTATCTCAGTCCATGAAGTGACTACATCTACTACCATTAATTAAAGCAAGTGGAAAATGGTTTATGACGTCACAATGCCATGACCTCTAAGGTCATGACTTTAGTCAATTCATAATACCTCTTAGCAATATGATCGCGAGTTCGGCACGGCCATTATGCATAGCAATCGCGGCTACGCCAGTGCAAATACGAAAGTATAGCGAATATAAGAAGTTTACGAAGTTCATGATATATCACCAACTACTAGGTTCGATTAGATCTTTAAACTGACTTCCTCGTTACTGGTCCACTTTGATATTCGTCCTGATTTTGGTAAAATTAGGTATCTACAAAGGACGCATACCTAAAGACAAAATATGCTCTTTGTTTTTAAACTTTTCTTATTTAATTCTGTCAAAATGTTTGTGTCGGGGATTGAGGGATAAAATTATATTTCATTAATTTAAATAATAGGAATAAGTTAGATACAATAGTTTTATCTTGATAAAAGTAAGGTAAAGTCGATTCTTTTATATATTTAGTAAATTATCGATCAATTCAGTCTAGGAACTACTCTTATATCTAGGTTGCTCGAAGTTTCTAGAGATCTAGAGAACTTTTCAGGAAGAAAGAATGAAGGATAGATATGATGAATATTTAACGGCTATGAAGCGAGTACAACGCGAATCTGTATACAGGAACTCAGCGTCCGTCCATACGACGCCACGAGAGCGCCGCCGACAGAGCGATGGAAGAAAACAATCAACGTATAATTTTTAAATAATTATACTAGTGATAATTTATTCTAGACCAATGACCAACAATACGATGACCTTTTGGTAAAAATAGGTACCAGGACGACTTAGGGTATTTCAAGAAGCGAGCTTACAATTTCCTCAAAGACCTGCAACGCATTTGTAATTCCTCTGGTGTTGCGAATGTCTACGGGCGTCGTTGACCACCTCTGTGTTCCCTCCGCTCGTCTGTCCCCTTCTCTTATATAAAAAAAGGTACTCAGAACAAACATGCTATGTGTGTTTACACAGTACGAAGTGTTTAAATATGAAGCAGTAATGTTCATTCTTAGGTTTTTTACTTATTTTGCAGTCTATTAATAAATTTTTGCACATAGATCTTATGTGCCTATAAACATAGTATATTTGATATTCAGGAATTTAGACACGGAAAGTTTAAATGGTACGGAGCAAGCTAAACGCATCAGCACCATGGCGTCTTTCGTGCCCGATGAGATAGTTTACAAGCATTCTGACCTCTCCGTGAGGACGTATGAAACTGCGCTTATGTTTATTGATGTTTCCGGTAATTCATTACTTATTGAATTTTATAAAGAATAAAGTGGGTAGAGTGTACAAAATCCCAGTGAATGTAACGATAGTCACTTAAAACTTTACTGTGATATTATTTTAAGGATTTACAGATTTATGTGAAGCTTATACAAAAACTGGTCGTGGTGGACCGTCGAGATTGACGCAAGTTCTTAATTCATACATCGGAGCTATGGTACAAGAGATTCTGACGCATAACGGCGATATATTAAAGTTCTCTGGTGACGCTTTTCTATCGATGTGGAAGAAAACACCCAGTGGGAACATGCAAGATGTTGTTCATAACGCTATCGATTGCGGACTTCTGATACAAAAGAATTACGGCAGATATGTGACTGATGTTGGTGTAGCACTTAAAGGTTAGAATTTATAATACTTCTTAAGTTGCAGAAAAAGATGTCAGTAGCCAAATTGAATATAGTTGACGCTTACACTACTAAACTGAGATCACGTCGCCGGTTTAGTCAAAGCCTTATACAAAGGTTTTATATTCGGATATGGTTTATAAGACATCTTAAACTGTCTAGATTGACTTATCTATCCTGTACTACAACTGATTTCGCCGATTATTAACTCTAATATTTTGATATTCTCAGTGAAAATTGCAATATCAGCTGGGGTGTCTCATTTCTCCATCATCGGAGGTGGGGAGCTGTCGCTTGCACATTACGTGATCGTGGGCCAGCCCGTGTGGGATGTGAAGACCGCGGAGTATATGAGCTCAGCAGGCGACGTGCTTACAACCGCTAGTGCCTGGATATATGTCAATGAGGCTGAATACTGCACGCAGCCGTGTGGAGACGGCAGACATACAAAGGTATGTACAGTTGAAGACACTGACGGTGTGGTATCTCAAAAACTACAACGGCAATATTTTGAAACGAAACGCGGGACAAAAATCAATACAAAGCTTATAAATGTGTCTGTACGAAAAAAATCCGTGTTATATGGCTGGTTTCTTTTTATTATTATCCTAACGTTGGCACTACTCACTGCTATCTAATTAGTTATTTGTAGGAGGATGCGTAGTTTGTCTCCTTGGAATGAAAAAGACGTTTATTCGACTAATTAATGATATCGATTAGTAACTAACTAAAGAATGATATATTGTAGGTGCTCGGTATTGGTGCGACTTGGAAGCGGGTTGAGAAATTACATTCATTAATTGGAATAAGTTATGGTAAGATTGTATTTATGAATTAAATATGCTTGGTATTTGGTTAATATAATTCAGATATTTATTTAAAGAGGACACTTTCGAATATTCTGAGCCCAAACCTCGATCTGACGGTACCGCCGGTGTAAACTTGAGAGAGTTTTCATGTAAGTTTGCAATTTCCTTTTAAGTTTACTTTGACTTGAGATAATAAACTTTATAAATGCTTTTGGATTTAATTTATCTTTTAAGAGTCAAATCAAAAGATAAATGCTCAACTTCATTTAATGTATTTTTTATTTTACTGGCAGAAGTTTAATGCTAGCGTACGTTGCTACGTATAAGCTAATTTGCTCAACAAGAGACTGCATAACCACTTAAGTGGTAGCGTACCTTTTTATTCCAATTTAGTTGGAGTTAATTCTATAATCTTAAGTATGTTGTGGCAGTACGTCCAGCGGTGGTAGCCGCTATCAAAGGCTCGTGGGGGACGGCGCTGCGTCGCTTCATGCTGCGTCCGATCCTCCGCGCGGTCGACAATGACGAGCCGATGAATTTTCTCGCTGAAGTGAGACACGTGCTTATCGTCTTCATCAATATCATCACCAAGACAGTGACAGATGATATATTGATCAGTGTCGTGGATGCCGCGTATAGACGTGTTTGTGGGTTAGTGTCGAGGCACTCTTTATAGTTAGTGAGCATAAGAGCGGGCGCACACCTTGACTAAACTGACGCACAACTATTGTGCGATTGTCGATTGTTTTGTAGCGATTTCAACTTCGACAGTTGTGCGGGCGTCCTAAAGGTTCTTAAAACTCAAAAGCGCCTACCCATTGTCAGATTAAATTGCTTAGTCACTCACAGTTCTTGATAGCATTGTAAACGTATTTATGTAGTTTGAATACTTTTTATTTAGTTTACCAATTGTTATTTGTTTTCGAATGTTTATAGGGTGACAGCGGAGGCCGGTGGATTGGTCAATAAAGTATCGATGTTTGACAAGGACATGATGTTCCTCGTCGTCTTCGGTCTACGCGGACTCAAGCATGAGGACGAAGCCCGGAAGGCGCTCGAGTGCGCGCTTACGCTGAAAGAAAATCTTATGAACTCCAACATCATTAGCGTCAGTATTGGTGTTACATCTGGTTAGTTCGTGTTCACTTTAATGCATCTATACTAATATTAAAAAGAGGAAAGATTTGTATTTTTGTATGTATAAGTCAAAAACTACTGAGACGATTTCGAAAATGTATTCAACATTAAAAAGCTACGTATAATCAAGTAGTCTATTTTATAAATTATGTTTTATTTTCACGACGAAGAAGTGGCGAGCAACAGCTAGTATTTAATCATTTTGATAACTGGTAACCATATTCCGGGAAAATTAAACGTATTTCACCTTAGAACAAATAAAACAGTTTGGACTATCTAACAATCCAACGTTTCTTTATGCGCATCCGTAAGGATTACTCTTTTCTCAATCCAGTAAAAGTCTACAAATTTGTGTTATTAATACATTTTAACAATAATAGTAATCGTTAGGTTCAACTTACTGCGGAGTCGTGGGCCATGTTTTACGACGCGAATACACTGTTATAGGTTCGGCAGTCAATAAGGTAAGTGTTTTAACACGTTTGTATAAAGGTACAGTCGGCATTGTTCTCGGTGTGCTACTTACAAAAATGACACTCCTCTCCATCTCAATTAAACGATTAGGGTATTAATGTTTTCAAGACGTTAATCGTTAGAGGTCTTAGATTATTTAAGGTCGTTTCTTCTCTAGTTTCTTTTTAAATTTTATTTATACTTAATATTATGAAGAGGAAGAGTTTGTATTTTCGTACGTATTAAAATGACTCAAAAACTACTGGGCCGATATCAAAAATTGTTTCACCATTAGAAAGCTACGTTCTTGCAGAATGACACAAGCCATTTTCTTCACGTGGACGAAGTCATGTACAACAGCTAGTTAGTATTTTTCAATCATTGATTGTTCTAGGCTGCTAGATTAATGACCACTTATTTGGACAAAGTGACATGTGATAAAGAAACGTTTTTAAAGAGCAAATTGGACCATGATCATTTCAAATTGATGGAAGAGAAACCGCTGAAGGGATTTGTTAAACCAGGACCTATTTACGAATACGATAGACAACGGTAAGTAACAGCAATGACCATTTTACAATTATTACAATACTAGCTTTTTCCTGCGACCACGAGCGCGTGGAATTAAAAAAAAAGTAAGTAACCTGTGCGATCTTCCAGACTTTGTTCCACATTTATACCAAATTACATCGAAATTAGTTCAGTAGTTTAGGCTACAAATTTTAACTAACATACACCCATCCAAACCTTCGCGTTTATAATATTAGTAAGATTAAGTTTGAAATACCACAAATTACATACATTAAGTTAACTAGAGAGATATTTCTTAAGTACAGTTGTAAATTGTTTTGTTTAATATTTCATCAATTCAGTGGCCACTTCCTTTAATTGTCTAAAGAACATCGACATTATGCGATTAACAATTTTATTGGAGTTAAATCATTAAAAGGCCGTTTAACAATGTTTTTTGTGTCAAAAAAGTTTCGTCTTAATTTTATGTTGTTGAAGTTATCGATAAAAAAGTTGAACATACAGATTATGTATTTAGTCATCGTTGTTACCAGCCAGTGTCTTTACAAGTGTATTTCATATCTGTCACCGTCAAGTCCATTTTTTTTTTACAGTCGATCGGATCACCTCGGCTGTTGGAGGCACCCACTGCTGGGCCGCAATGAAGAGCTGCGTCTATACAAGATGACTCTACATAATGCTCTGGAGCAGCAGAATTACAAGTTCACCAGATTTCGGGACCATAAGTTTGGGATAGCCTTTATAGTAAGATTACAGTTGTTAAAAAAAATTGCATGAAATTTTGATAATAGGATGAAAATGTTTAGCATTACATTTTTAGTGCAGTTATTTCGAAGACACAGAATGATAATACAAATTTGTTTATTTTAATCCCCAGGGTCCAGAACAAGTAGGAAAAACAAGGCTTCTAGATGAATGTCTATACATTACTCCTAAGTTCGTACTTATTAATAGAATTTATTTAAAGGACTATGAAAAGGTAGTTCTTCTTTTATTATTTACGCAATAATGCAGTAGTAGAGTAGTAACTAGTAATCAGTCCTCTTTGGATTTGGCATTCTCCTTAAAATTTAAAAATAAATTAAATATGTAATTGTAACTGGTAATTTCTAGACGCCGTTTGGTTTAATGCGTAAAATTGTCGCTACAATTTTCTCAAGCAATATGAGACCAGCAAGAGAAAGCCGAGAAAATAGGATAAGACTGAGGTATCATCAAAACGCGAGAGCTTAACTTCGTACATAGTTCAATTGTTACCCTTTAATTTTTTTAATATTTCAGTGTTGATGTGACATCCTTACGCGCAGTAGAAATTTTTGCTGTGAACACAGTATTCGATTGCCGTTTTCCCTTGCCTGAGAAGTTTTCGTACTCCGGTGACTTTCTTGGCGTATATGATATAAAGAGGATTATTAAAGAAATATTCCTAAAGGTAAAACATTAAAAGAAACAATAATAAGCAATTAAAACAAATAATGTCTGGTATAAAATCTAGTAATAGTAATTATTTTAGAACTGTGTAGAAGGTACTATTTTCTAGAAAAATCTTTACATTTCCAGAACATTCCAAGTCTCCGTTTGATAGCCATCATGGAGGCGCAATACGCTGACGATGAGTCTTGGCGTGTGATACTTCTACTTCTTGATATTAAGAAAGTCTTCATTCTCTTTACTATAAGAAATACCGCTTTTACGTCAGGTATGAACAAATAATCTTGACTTCTAGTGTTATTCTGTAACATTTATAATTCTCTTTGAAGTCCTTTGATACTAAAATCAACGCCAGTTCAATGAAAGCGCAATATTTTGCCTGCTATCAATAAAGCTATCTTCTTGCTTGTGCTCAGCGGTGGCAAATGCGTGTTTGGAGAACGATATGATAGTGAAGTTGGAGATTTCTGGCATTGACCGTTGGTATCACGCTGCGCTGGTCTGCCAAATGTTAGATGTTCAAGCCATACCAGCGGATTTAGAAAAGTAAGCAGCACTTTATGAAGTACTAGCTGTTGCTCGCGAATTCGTCGGCGTGGAATTTTAATATAATTGTAAAAAGTAGCGTATCATTCAGTGGTTATGTAACTTTTTAATGATACAAGAATTGAAATCGGCCCTATATTTTCTGAGTTATTTCAATACATACAAAAATTAGATTAAATACGAATCTCTCCTTTTTCTATTGTTAGTACAGATAAGCTAAGATTCTAATTGCAATTTTTTAGTTTGTTACGTGGTTAAGCAGAAGTAATGTTAACATTGAGATATTCATCTCACCTTGTAGATTAACCTTGAAATATTAGAGATTGGCATAAATTATTCCTTTAACAACAGGATGATAGAAAGTGCCAGCAATGGTATGCCGGGCTGGATCCAAAATTTTGTGATATCTCTCGTGCAAAGTGGAGATCTTACGATAGCTACGGTGACACGTAGCGAGGCGCGCGAGTGCGGGGCGGTCATACCTTCGATGTCTTTGTTACAGCGACCAGATCATGACCTCTCCCTCTATGATGAATCGCTGGGAGCGCAGGTCAGTGTTTATTTGTTATCTGTTTTAAATTTGGAATGTTGACCTTTTTTTAAATTGTATATTTTGAACAGGCCAGCATTTACAGTTTGAATTTAAGTTTTGGGAATAAACAAGAGCAGATGCAGGAAACCGATGTGATACAAATGGCGGTTCTCGCGGATTCCTATACGTTTGAAGATATAAAAGGCGACGTTAAAATGGACGGTAATTAATTAATGTTTATTATATTTTTATGAACTGTTTGCTAAGTCTACTGGATAAGATTAGCATGTAATATACACTTGTTAATCTACGTTCCTTAGTGGATTATAAAAGAAAGAGAGAAACGTAAACTAACTCAATGTCTCAAAATGTTTGACTTGATTGATGATTACTTTTCAAGTTCTCATTCTGAAGACGTACGACTCGTTAAGTCCATTCGAGAAGATGGTGTTAAAGTGCAGCTCTGTGCTGGGCGAGGTGTTCTCCCGGCGCGTGCTGCACCACTTGCTGCAGACAGACGACCAAAGGAAGGTCGCACTGGGTACGTAGACACGGAAAAAGGAAGTCTAGTAATGAGAATGATGGCGAGAAATGAAACTATTGGTTAGAGGGTCTGGATTATTTAATAGACGAAATAGAAATCAGTTCTCAACAAAATACATGCGAAAAATATTTCGTAATCAATTTGATATGTAGAGAAGACTACGCTATGTTATTCTGATATTGAAAAATAATCGAGAGTCTTAAAATTTAAACATAATCGTGGAATTTTGCGGTGTTGTTGTAATGGAGAAGACGATGCGATGAAGATGCAGTTTGTTAATATGTTTGCGAAAAGACGGTCAGTGGTACAAGACTGTTTTTTTTTATACCGTCCGTCGTTTTCGTCTCACTGCTATCTGATTGGTTAATTGTAAGAAAGGCGGAGTTTGTCTCGTTGCAAGGAAAAGGTATTTTTTCTGTTATGGCACACCGCCGATTACCGCGACTGTACATAGTTAAATATGTCTACATTTCAAGATGTGATTTTGTAACGTTTTTTTCGTTAAGCTAGCGCTAGCCTAACAAATAGCTGTTTATTCTACGTAATATATACAAACTTAAATTAACATTAAAATGACGATGTATTTTTTATAAAAGCTGTGGCCAAGTTGTTCTCAATCCGTGTACTGGAGTGTGAGGGAGGTGACTTCACGAGAGACAGCTCTCTAGTGCTGGTGCATCCAGCGCCGGTGCCTAACGACTGCAAAGCGCCCTACTGCCGCTGTTTGGGCATCAGACCTCCACGTATGTATAAAGGGGCTGTTAAAATGAAATATCAAGCTATGAGACTGACAATTTAATGTAAAGACAATAGTCGTACTCAGAGCGTACACCTGAAACTAAACTATCGCACAACTATTCTCGATTTGATTCCTATGAACCTATATAGGCGTTACTCGATTTTTAGTTGTGCAACTAAACAATTGAATTGGCTGTGAAACAATCGTCAATCGCATACGATTTCTGCGATATAGTTTAATCAAATAATGGAGTCACTTTTATAATTTTTATTTAAATGACTAAAGTTAGCATATATTTTTCTCTTTCCAGCCAATTGCAAAGATCTGCCAATGTACGCTTTCTGCGGATATATGAAATTTAAGCATATATTGTTTCGGACAACGACTTATGAATTGCTCACTGAAAATCAAAAGGTATATAGTTGCAATTTTTTTAAACATATTTATTTACCTTCTCTTGCTAATATTGTTTTATGATTTCACAGCGTAATATGCACACAAGAGCGTTACTGTACTTAGAACGGTATACAAGACGGTGTGTTGCCTGCGGTGGCGGATGTTTTGTCAAATTTTTAGGACTTAGATGCAATGACGTAAGCTATTTTAGTTGTCATCGTTATATTCATAATCATCAATCATCATCAGTAGTTAGTTCTTTCTTCTATAATGTTATAATATAGAAATGTGTGTTTTAAGACACTATTTCTTAACAATTTCACTTTTTAAAAAGATCAACATGATATAATCCGGTAGTATCAAAAGTATAACATTTGTAGTTCTTTCCCTTCAGGGCCTAATCCGCGAGAGTGATGAATTAAAACGCGTGCGAGAACAGATATCTGGCTTCAGCGCGGAGACTAAAACAGCAGACGAGCAGTATACGCATCCCTCTTTCGCATTGCAGCCGTCTATGGAATTAACGGTATGATTTTCACTATATTAACCTTCGCCCGCGACTCCGTCCGCGTGGAAATTAAAAATACAAATAAGCCTATATGTTCTTTCAGACTATCCTATATATGGCAAATTTCTTAGAGATTCGTTGAGCAGTTTAGGATACAAACTCTAACAAATATTCATCCATCCATCTAAACTTTGGCATTTATAATATTAGTAAGATAATTGCTCTCAAAGACGTTTATATAATTCCTTATGTCCTGCGTTAAATGATTTTAAGTTACTTTTTCTAATTAGCCAACGAGATGAATTGTTCTTTCAACATTCTAGATGAATGTCCGAAGGAATACAAATACAACGATATTAACGGAATCTGAAGGTAAAAAAAAAAGTTTTTTTTTAATATTCTATATAATTATATTAAATACTTTAATATGTGTTTTAGGTTTAGCAGAAAACGAGAGGAGAATCCGTCGCTTGACAGGAGAGTATGGTGGGAGTAGAGAGGGTCGGCCGTTCTTTTCTTATGATTTCGGCACTTGCGAGTGTCTGCCTATTCTTCTATCCGCATACTGTCAGGCTGTAGACCACTGCTTCGGTGCTGGTAATTATGAATAATCTTTAAATAAGGTGCCCATGCCAAATTCTGCTTCTGTACTCTAACTGCTACGCTACTGTAGGCTAACTTCTATTACAAATTTCAGAGGAATTTGAGAAGTTGTTTGAAGCTTACTTAGAATACACTGATTTAAGTGTCATCAATTTGAATATGCCACAAGCGATACGCTTGCTATTTGAAGTGGAAACCTTAATTAATGTAAGATTTTATTAACTAACTGTTGCTCGCGACTTCGTTCACGTGGAATTATAAAATAATCAAAAATATATATTAGGTACTTAGTGATACCATAGATTTTTTATGGTGAAAGAATTTTTGAAATCAACAAAGTCGTTTTTTTAGTTATACCAATACATACAAAAATCCAAAAATACGAATCTTTTCTCTTTATAATAATAGTATAGATGTAGATTAGAAAGCCTTTTTTAATATGTTTGTATTATTAATTTATAACATTAAAAGTTTTCGATGGATTTACAGTCTGAGAAATTTCGCACAAAAAACAAATGTGATCTTGAATGGATGAATGACTACCGACTGGGGCGCATCCTGTCGCACCGCGGGGCTTGCCTCTTGGAGTCAGGTGACCTGGACGAAGCTAAGAAACTCCTACTGGAAGCATTGAAACTCTTCTCAGATCCTTTCCCTTCATCTAAGTAAGATTTTTGAATAGTACTTGTGTAGTTTCTTGTGAATATTGCTTAGTTTACAATGAAGTCAGAGGTTTAATTGCTTTTCACATTTTTTTTGAACGCCTGAGAGGAGCTAACGCTGAGAGCCCGCTTTAACATCTTCGCACTGTAGGGCCAGCTCGCCCGGTGTAATACCACGACCACACAGAAGACAGGCGTCAATTGGAAGCAATTCCGCGTACAGTCATATGAGTTCGGTGCCGGAGGAGCAACTTTAGTCCCTTTTCCTTCCCAACAGGTAGGCAACGCATCCGCTAATGCAAATGTCTATAGGCAGCGGTCTCTTTGCCGGTCTGGCGAATTTAGGCAGCCGCTTGTTCGTTTTCCACATTATGATATAAAAAAAGATTATATATTGTTTTGTTTATTAAAGTCCATTTCATTGCGATCGTTTGTAGCCTTAGTATTTGCGTTGTAGAATTCGAGTCTAACCTAAATTGGACGTGGTGAGGTCTTACTCAACCACGCTGACCTAATTCATATAGGTTCACGCCGCCGTGTACAATTAATTATGCCTTGTATCTATATAATTATGTAATACACAGACATGCAACGCGACTGCGTCATATATGCGTCTCATTCAGCCAGCTTATGGCATTTTATATCGCGCCTCAATGCTACGTTGGGCGGGACCGAGGGGTATCGGGACAGTTCTACGAGTGTATAGCATGGACACTCATCAGCTTGCATAAAGTCTTTTGTGTTAGTACATTTCAATTACTATACATTACGATCTGGTGGTACATTATTTTTACTTAAACGTGATAAACTTAAACTGATTGATTTTTTTCTTTAAAAGGTCATACCGACAGTAAAACAGTACATTCAATTAAGAGTACATATAGTTAAGAGTACATTCTTCTTATGTAATACCCTAACTTAGATCATCGGCTGGACATCCACTTGAATGACTCTTCTTTATTCCAGGAATCTAAAGAAAAATCCAATGCACTTTTGGCTGCAAAGTGGGCCATGAATTACGCTCTACGCACCGACTCAAATTTCAGACTGCTCTGTATGTGTTATGGGAATATGATAACTATTTGTGCTCAGGAACGAGATGTACGTAAAAGTCACGTTTATTTATTTACGGACGGTAAATAAGAAACAAGAGGCCCAACAGTTTCAGTTCAGTTTCAGTTCTCAAGACTTGTTGGCTTTGTGGTAACAATGTTTCTAATTACGCTTTATTTAAAAAAATGTCATAAATCAGTTATATTTTAGTTTTCAAAATGCGAAATGTTGGAGCAACGGTCAATGGATATATGCAATCGGAAGATTGGAAAAATCGATGTAACGGAAGTTCAAGCCGCGGGATATCTTTACACAAATATATTCCTATTTCGGTTTGTAATTATCTTTAAAATGTAGAATAATAGCATAAGAGAGCGGCTTTAGATATTAAAAATGGACATTTACTACTTAACTATTATATATGTACAGTCGCGGAAATCCTCGGTGTTATACTTGCATAAAAATTGCCTTGTTACTTCGAGACAAACTCCGCCTCTTCAGAGAAACAACTAATTCTGTAGCAGTCAGTAGCGCAAACGAGATAATAATAAAAATCAATTAACTGTATACCACGATTTTTTTTCATACAGACACATTTAAACGCAGCGCCCTATTTGTTATTGTTCCGCGTTGTCGTCTCAATTCGTACAAAATGTTCAAACGACTAGCTTTTGAGTTTGACCACCACCAGATTCCAAGACTGTACATACAAAATCCCGTAAGATTATTCTAGTCGGGCATTATTTGTCTAGCGTGGAAAGTGGCAAGCGAGCGGAGAGTATAGAGCTGGGCCTGGAGGTGATGCGCATGATGAGCAGCATCACGGAGCTGAGGACGCGCCAGCTACTGGTGCTCTGGATCCTGAAGCTGATGCTCGCGGAGACCAGGGTGCACGACATGGTCGCCATCATGCGCGAGTTCTTCTATATGACAGACCATTATGATTTGAGTTGTGAGTAGTTTAAATACTTAGAACTGACTGGCTCGTTTTCGCGGGCGTGAGTTAAAAAAATATAGCCTATTTTAATGATAACCTAACTTTTTAATGGTAAAATATTTTTTGAAATCAGTCCAGTACTTTTTGAGTTATTTCAATAAAAATATGAAAATAAAAATCCTTCCTCTTTATAATATTAGTATAGACTACGACTGAACGAAATGTTCTCAAGATTGGTTAAAGGTTTTTTTATTTAGTATACTAACTCTAAATGTATTATTAATACTTATTTCAGCCGAAACCTGGTACTATTATTATGCGATGGTTATCTTGTTGGACACAGGACATAGTGTGGAATCGTATAAGGGTTGTGAAAGATTCTATTTGAAGAAAGGCGACGCCATACTTCGGTCAAAAACGTCTGAAGCTGCCTGGAATTTCTTCGTTTGCATGTGGCTTGTGTTAGTTTTATTTGACTTGGGGCTTACTCCACCGTGGATCCATTACCGAAACACATGTACAAAAACGTAGCGTTATCTCTGTTTTTTCAAAGAAGATAAGAAGGATGGCGATGTTTTTGTGTAGTCGTTTCGTTACTAAACACTCACGATAATCCTTAACATGCCTTTTAGGTTTTTGTCTTATTGTTTCTAGCACTATACGTGTGGGTATTTGGGAGAAATCAATAATGTGGGAAGATAAGATAAAGCAATTAGTTACAATGAAGTATGAAAATCATGAATTCTGCGCCATGATCTTGGTGCGATTGATTGAAGGACTGCTCATAAGTATGGTGCAAGAGGTATGGTAGCTTTCATATGTTATGGCGGTACTTTTAAAATATAACGGACTTTTTATTTTTAGGCAATGTAGGTCTTTCAATATTTTAATATTTTCTTTTTAGATAGACAGTAGAAATGTAAGAAAAATCCAAATGTACGCGAAACTTGTAAAATCTCTTTTCAGAGATTTAAACGGTGCTTGTAAACAAGCTCGCATGTATCAACCAAGGTGGGTATTACGTGTAATGGAGAGACAATTTAGATTTATAGATATTTGGTCTAATGATTTACTATTAAAACTGATTTTATTTCAGATATTACTTGCTGTTAGCCTACTATAATTGCATAAGTGATAAAAAGTCGCGGGCTTTCAGTAAGCTTAGTAAGGCAACACAGCTCTGTAAGCAACATCAAAATAATGCTCTCCTTATTTGGATTGAACATACGAGGAACGTTAGTATGAGAAAAATATGTAATTAATTATTCTTTACAGTTTTATTATCTGTTCTCAAAGAAATATAATTTGTTTCAGCATTGGAATGGGACATTAAAACCAATATTGGTAAATTACTGGATGGAACATATTAATGTAGACCATCAAATGGGCTATCGTGAATTGGATACTGCAAAAGGCGATCAAATAATACCATACACTTTACCGTTACCAAAAGACATGCCAAATTATAATAACTTCGATAATTAAATATAAAATTTTATTAAGCATTAACTGTTAGACAAATAAAGTTATAACTTATTTGTATTTTGTATATATTTATTTTTCTTTTCTGTACGAAATAGCGATATTGCGTTAACGTAAATCTGCTATATATATTATTTAAATAAAAACGATGCAAAATATGAAATTCATAGCAAGGAATGCAAACAATTCGTATAAAAATATACAGAGTTGAGAAATATTATACAAATGGAGTGAATGTAACGACTAGATAATTTGTATCAACGAATGTTTTATTTGAAACCCTTGAAAAGAGAAAACTTGTTTAATTTTGTGTTTGTAAAGTACTCCTCTTTAACAATAAATATTTTTAAAAACCTAGCAACACTGATTTGATTACACAGACAACATTGAAATCGAATGTCAAATGTCATAATAAAATAACCTAAAAGCCCTCTTTCCATTATCTTTTATTTCGATTTCTTATAAATTGAGAGGAATTTAGAAATCATCTGAGAAATAAGTTAAATACTCTTTAAGATGTCAGCCGTGAAAAGAGTCCAGGTAAATTTCACAGAAAGAAAGAGAATCTCAACAAGATACTTCATCTTTTGGTTAGTTTTTCTTCTGTAAACTTAAAAATAACTCTTGTTTCAGCAATGGGCTACTTTCGCTCGTACATGGCATATTTTTGATTGTAAATGGCAAGATCCTTACGAATCAGCGGGTCTTATTAAGAAATATTTGATGGGATTACACAAACCTATATATCATCCAATGAACGACTGTGGCGATGTTGTTGTCTGCATAAACAGTAGAGAGATTGCGTTAAGAGGCGACGATTGGAGACAGCGAGCTTATTTTCACCACACTGGATACCCTGGTGGAGCAACATGGACCTTAGCTTGGGAGCTGCATAATAAAGATCCCACAATGGTAAGATTTTACAAATATTATAAGTGTAACATACCTATAAGAATATGGTATGATCATTACCAGTCTCATAGTGCTGTTTTATTGTATAATTTCCTACTTTGATACCTTTTATACCACCTGAATCTCACAAAATCGCAAAGCAACTGCCCGTGGAAGTCCACAATCGTGAATGCACAACTACCCTTACTGAACAGAGGAGGAAATACACAAACATAAGACTTACTAGCTCTTGAGTGCAACTCTATCTACTCATAATTAAAAAAGAAAAACTGTCAATGTCCAGTGTCTTCCAAAGTATGTTCTACATTTATTTCAATTTCAACAAGATTTCTTTTGATTTAAGAAATTATTCTGAAAAACTAACTAAACTTTTGAAATTAGAGTATTAGTAATATTGTATGTAATTTAGAATATTCCATTATTCTTCTTTCTCGGTTGATAGTAAACAAAATCTACATGCACTTGGCAAAGTGATACTTAAATTGTAATTTAGAATGTTATCAGTATTTTGCTTCTTATCTAAGTTTTGATAATTAATTTTGTTTTTGTTATTGTCTTTCAGATTATCAAAAAGGCTGTATACAGATCAATGAAAGGGAACCTGCAGAGGCGACACACGATGGAGCGATTACTAATCTACCCTGGAGAAACTATCCCTGATGATGTTAAGCAAAATATTACTAACCAAATCCGTCAAATACGACTTGTACCAACCAGATTAGATCACATACCAGAAGAAGAAGTTCAGAAATATCCTAAAGTAATGGAATTTCCTGAGGATTATGTGCTTAAATAAGAACAAGATAAGTTATTTGTGCAGATTTTTATGTAGATTATTTTATTGTGTGAATGTAGATAGCTGTTGTATTAAATTGTCTAACATTTACTTGTTTATCTTAATTAATTATGCTCCATATCAATTAATATAATGATAATAAGTGATTGTTTTTTTCTACCAAACAAGTAATTGGCACTACTTTATTTGCCACTATGATGACTTCTCATCTCTTAGTATTTCACGTTTTTCATGTGATCATTTCAGGTTTAGTAAGGAATAGTCTAAAATAAAGTATATGGTGAAAAACATTCCCATTATGGTCTCTAATATAATGTGTATCATCCATCTAGGACCAAAAATGTCTAGCATGAAGAATCAGGATATGTACAGGAATAGATTACATAGTTTACTGTAGTAAATGATCCTCAGATCTTTTATTTTGGTAAAAAAGCTTGAAAAAAAATTAAAAACGATAATAAAAAATTACAAAATCATAATTTAATTTCATAGCTATCATCAAATGATAGTGTCACAAGATGTTATTTTGCTAAACATTGCGGAATTAGCGAAGCATAGGGTTGTCGTAAATCTTGCCGGGGTAGTGTACGTTGTAAAAATCTTCGGGGACATCGACATTGATGGTCTCCAATTCTGGAGCTGCGATGGGTTCAAAAACGTGTCCGATTAAAATAATATCAGCTGCGCCGGCTTCTAAGATTTCATTCATTGGGGAATTAACGAAGTTAATTGAGGTACCATCGTCATGTGCTTCCTCGTTTAGAGGCATACCAGCAAACGCGGATATCGTGCCGTCCTCGGCGGCTGTCTCTACGTTGTCGACGAAATGAACTGCGCTTCCATCATCAGCCTGTTCAATAGGAGAGTCGACGAAGTTAACGGCAATACCATTGTCTGCGAACCGAGCCATATTTGAATCGTCAATGTTTGATTCCACTGGCGAGTCGACGAAATCGATAGCTACGCCATCGTTGGCGTCTTCGTTGGTCGGTGCGTCAACAAATCGAACAATGTTGTCATCTTCACCGATTTCTTCAAAGTTGCCAGCTGAGCGAATGACATGGCCATTATCTATGTCTTCTTGTGGTGAATCAACGAAGTGAACAGCGCTACCATCATCCTCGTTCAATGGGGAATCGACAAAGTGTACGGCGGTGGCGGAGTCTTGGCTCAGGTCGGCATCCTGTGGCGCGAACAGACTCCTGAAGTCGAAGGTGGGTGCGTCCGGGGCCGGCAGGGCATATGCCACTGACAATAGCGCAATCGCAATGATTACTCGCATTGTAACTGTAACCAAAAATTGAGTCCTTTTAACTGCCGTATTAACACAATTATTATGTAGATCACTTTTAAAGTCAGGATTAAAAAAAAATACACTTGTAATAAGGGAAATTATGTGGGATGTAGAGAAGTATGTTTAGTTTTCATTTAATGAGTTTAAAATATCTACGTAAAATGTAACTCCTTTATTGAAATTATAAAAAAATTGGCTCGCATTGGTAGGTAAGTAATTATTACTGGATTATAAAAAAAAATTTCTACTATTGAATGAAATAATATATAAGTACTTACCTGAGAGTTTTATTGTACAACAAATCACAAATGATAAGTTTTCCTCTTATATAGGTAATCAATGTATAATTATCGTCCGCAATAATTGATAGTAGCCACTTATCACACAAACTTGATTTGTCCACGTACGTTTTGATTTGGTTTTAAATCCTAATATTTTTATACACTATTATTGTGTAATTACAAATTGTAGTTTTTGTCGTCTTGTTTTGCGTTATATTTGTAATCACAAAATTGTTCCATGTCGCGAAGTTTCAATGGAATAGCATTAAACGCATATTTCATTTCTTTTAATAAATGTAACTACCGTTGACTATAAAAAATACTATATCAATTAACTGTTAAACCCGCCTTGGTTGTTACAAAGGGTTGTTTTCATAACGTCGGCATTGTATGTTTTTAAAGAGAAATAATACATCAATAACAGCTTTGGTTTGTTTTTAAAATTTCAATGATTCATTATGCTTAAATAAAATAATACCTAATACGTATTCACTCTTCTTAAAACTCTTATATTGTTAGGACTGAATGAGGAGCGTATCGTTTAATATGAATATTATGTTTATTTCGTGATTATTAATGCCCATAATATGCACAAAACTGGAGGAAACGGAGATACGTTACTCTTAGAAATACCCTATTAGAGTGGTCAGCATCTTACGCCACACAAGTGTGTCCGCACGACATTTCAACGCAAGGCGAGACTGTCGCAAGTAATTAAAAGGCATTGCCCGGTATTTCATAAGATAATTGTGTTGTGGAACGGTCGGTCCTCGGCGGTATTTCCAAACCAATACGACTAAGGGTCCTCCAAGAAGCGAGATCATTTCCTCAAAGGCCGGCAACGCATCTGTAGTTCCTTTGGTGTTGCGGATGTCCATAGATGTCGGTGATCACTTCGGTGTTCCCGCCGCTCGTTTGCCTCTTTTTACTATAGAAAAAGAAAAGGCAAATTAGCCGGGAAACAAAAGTTTATGGAATCTCATGGACATCAGAAACACCAGAAGAACTACGGACGCGTTGTCTTCGAGAAAGATATCCTAGCTTGTTGAAGGACTCGAATATTCTACGTTCTACCGGTTTGAAATACTGCGTCTTATCCGTTAATTGGTTAAAATATCGTACGAAGACATGTCACAGTAAAACGTATCGAAAACGCAACGCAAAACACTTATGTGGCCTCTCTTTTAAGTAAAGTTTAAAAATAATTCCGCCACACATTAAAATCCCGCGGTAGGGGCATTGCTAACCGATAACCATAAAAGAATAACAATAAATACTTTATTGCTTGAAATATATTGAGAAACAATGAAAAACCTAGAATAAACGCAGACTAGTTTACATACACGCGACCTTATACAAACATGATTAATGTGGTTATATGACGCATTTAGATATGTCTGAATAGCTCTGTGAAACTTCCGTTTTATTTTTATAGTACTTGGTAAATTCCATATCCGTTTAGTTTTGATAAGATTACTGTCGCCTTTTATGTTAACAAAGTTTGACTCAATGTGATGTTATAGTTAATATGAGCAGTGATAGGATTTAGTTATGGTAGTTTCACTTTTGTAGAGGACAGAACAAGACCATGTGTCTATTAACAATGATCTAGACTAGTTCTTGGGGACAGCTAACATTATTGTAGTCTTTACTGCTTTCTATATTTTTAACCGGCTTCCCAAAAGGAGGGTCCTATTCGTCTGTACGTTTTTTTATGCTGTTGAGCAGCTCCGCCTGCATTTGCGCAGCCCATTGCTAGGACAATCAGGAAGTATAAAAGTTTAGATTTTTAAAAAACTTATAGGACACCCTGTTCCATAATTTTATCAACAGTCTTCCCGAAAGGAGTTTATCTTCGTTCCTGGTGGGGATTTTGCTAATTTCTATACGAAAAGTAGTACTTGCAGGTGGATCCAATTTTTTTAGTTACTTTATGTGGTTAAAAACTCATACGTAGATTTAATTTTTTTTCTTCAATTACTATTTTGCTATGACGTCACATTGTTTTTATCCATAAAATTTCGTATAATTGTTTATCGTCTGTAAGACGTGCCTAATTACTGATAATTTATTTAAACTATGTGAATCACACATTTGTGTCGAAACAACTCAAGACAGAAGGTATTTAATGCGGCCCGCTTCATCCT
The DNA here is from genome assembly GCF_000836215.1 of Papilio polytes. NCBI lineage: Eukaryota > Metazoa > Arthropoda > Insecta > Lepidoptera > Papilionidae > Papilio > Papilio polytes. The sequence continues at coordinate 5,200,761 of NW_013525281.1, forward strand.
CTTGCGGACCGCTGTTATGTGAAGTGTTAAGGTTATAAAGAAAACGCAGAATATTCATGTAATAATTATAATGGGAATAAAGTATACTTTCTATAATAAACCAACGTTATTTATCACTTATATAAACTCTTTATACCGAATTACCACTAAATATATTTGGCAATATAAAAAATAATGAATACATTAGACTCGAGATTTTTAAATCGTACTTAACTACGATATAAAGTAAATATGTTACAGCCAGAGTAATTTTTTATTTACTTTTGATGTGACTACATTTTTATATAAACAATAATACACTTTGCAATCCACTTGCCCTCTTTTACAATGTGTATAATAACAGACAGATAATCCTTAGATATAGTAATCTTATCAATTTTGAATTATTAATTTAGCAATACTTACTTTTTTAAATGCACTAACGTATACTAATAAAAATTTAGACAACTTCATTTAAAAAAATAAAAACTATTTTAACGTTTTTTTCATCAATTTTAATATGGATTAGTAATGTTTTATATTCTATTCTATTTTTGATTTAGTTTATGATGCAAACTGTAAAAAAAATGCGTTTTTTCCTTTTTTCAATGTTATTGAACTTTTGTAGAAAATAAGAATCGATAGTACAATATGATAAAATGTACAAGTTGATAAAATTCTACTAATTAGATAATCACTGTTTTATATTCTTTGATTACAATTAAAATTATAACTGGATTCATTTTTTATCTTAATATTTATATGAATATAAGTCCTTTAATCTCAAATTAAATCAATTTAAATTAATTCGGATTGTAAATAATAATTCTAATACTAGACGTAATAAGCTATTTTACGAATATATTGCATTTTATTTGCGGGTTACAAAATCGTATGCAATATTTTTAACTTCAATAGTGGCCAAAAACTATTTTTAATCTGTAAAAGCCTCAATAATAATGAGATCCTAATTCAGTTCTTTTGCCAATTTTATAAAAACCATAAAATCACAATTTTAGGAATATGTAATATCACATAAAAAATAATGTTAGTGTAGAAGTAAGAATTCTCTGACTGTAACAATATTTGACAACATACATGACATATATTTAATAAAATAAGAATATAAGAATTATTTTTATAAAACAATCAGCTTAAAATATATAACGTAACAAAATCTCACCCTAATCTTAAAAATAAGCTAAGCGAATAATCGAATAGTAAATAATGATTTTCAAACCGCAAGCAATTTTTTACTAAACCTTATGTACAAAATATACTTAAATTCACTGATACATTTAAGAAAAACAATACCATATTTTAAACACATAAACTAAAAAAAATCGTAATTTACAAGCAAAAGGGCCTGTCCCACCATATTGTAAATTATGTGATAACAATCGAACGCGTAAAATATGTGATGAAAATATCGGATTTTGTTTCCTCTGACAGTGACGTCATTTTTACGTTATCTAGCCCGTTTTTTTTTATAATACAAGGTGGCAAACGAGCAAGCAGCCACCTGAATCCACCGAAATGGAAAGTGACCCCCGCCCATAGACATCCACAATTGCAGATGCGTTGTCTATCATTAATTGACGGAGGAGATGCACATAAAGAGGATTCTTCTCCCTATGCTTCTCCCCCACCGTCAAATCTACTTTTTCTTCCCATCCTTTCCTCTTAAGAAAAGGGTGGAAAGGGACTAAAATTAGGCATTCGCTATCAGCCAGTGGTGGGACAGGCCCTTAGACTAACACTTTTAATATAATAAAGCTTTCTTTAAATGTGAAATTGCTAATTTTTAAAAAATAAAATTTAATTAGTATGAAAACAGCATATAATAAGGAATGTGTAGAGAGTAAAAAGTTCAACTTTATACGATTTGCATCGAAAAAGTTAAAACTGTTAAATTATCTAAGTCGTTTAAATTATGTATTTAAACCATAATACACGATAAGGTTTAAAATAGCTGAAAAAATAGACTTAATGCCCCGTTTACAGTATTCCAGCGCTGGTTCGATCGCTGGACTGGAATGTAAACTGGACATAATTGGTTCTTTATGGACGATTGTAAATGATACATAGTATTAGCTAATTTAAACATGAAAAACTCTCAGCCTTACAAATAAACGCGGAATAAAGTTAAACTTAGGAATAACTTGAGTATAAGCAAATATTATTACAAACTTTATTATACTCAGTTAATTCTTAAGTTAAACTTTATACACTGGTTATTTTTAAAGCTGTTTATATACATTTAGATTACTTCCATATACATTTATCTAAAGATAACATATATTTAAATATCTGACTATTTTACGTCTAAATTACTTCAATACAAAAGATTAAGAGTTTTCAACAATATTAACCAATAAATATATATACGCAAGACATTTTCGGGACATTTAACCTCAAAATTTATTGTATTCCTTTTATTTTAAATCTCTTTAAAGACCTATCTACGCATTATATTGCTTTAAATACAAATTTTAATGAAATTTAACTAGGTATCGACTATCTAAATACCATTTACAATGTGCCATGCAAAGATATTCAAAAACTATATAGAGTGGGCATAGTTGACACTTGAAACATTTTTCACATAATCTCACTAACACTATTGATTTTGTAACAATGATTAGTTTATTTTACAACACAAGATGGAGCCTTTTATAAAATACTAGCTTTTGCCCGCGACTCCGTCCGTGCGGAATTAAAAAAAAAAAATAGTTTGTGTTCTTGCAAACTATCGTCCACATTTCCAAATTTAATCGAAATCCGTTCAGCTGTTTAGTCTTCAAGTTCTAAGAAAAATCCATCCATCTAAACTTTAGCATTTATAATATTAAGTATAAGTATGATTTTATTAAATTTTATCATGGACATGAGGTTGCACTAAACTTAACAAAATAGTAAGTACCTTTCAGAGAAAGTACCAGTGAAAAAAATTATTATGCCTCGTCTATATATTTTTTAAATGTCTTTGGTGTTGTGATGCAATGTAGCACTAATGTTGTGTTAAGGTCGTTTCTGTCGCAGTTGTGGGATGTGCTCACCCCTCATTTGATAGCGCGCGCCTCCGGCAGGAACGCGTCCCAGTAACGGATAGACTGCAAAAAGAAAACATTATTAAGTTCACACTGCATTAAATTCACAGAAATGTGTTTTTTACTAGTAATTGTAAAGAAAATAACGATTTACCGATAGCGCGTAATAGTCCTTCGAGCCGGATTTTATGTGACTTAAGTTTCTATTTGATTTAATATTTGAAATTAAACATAACAAAAGGCCATTGGCATCGCCGAGCTATAATCTAGGCTAAGTCTCGGTACACCTTCATTAATTATGATACAAGCTTTTATCCGCGACTTCGTCCGCATGGAAGTAAAAAAAAAGTAGGTAGTCTGTTGTTCCAGACTATCCTCTATGACAAATTTCGAGATCCGTTCAGCAGTTTAGGCTACAAACTAACAAACGTCTATCCAAACTTTCAAATATATGTCCCAATAAGAACTTAAGTCATAATTAGAACACTAGCGCCGCCAAGCGACTTTCGAGAGAACTTAGATCATTCTAGAAATAGGTATCGTTGCGAGAACATTGTTTGAACGATATGAGCTTGGTAGATCGACGATATCCTGACTGAGGAGCATTGTGAATGTATTTCTGGAATCCGCCTTTACCCATGACCGCCCATACATGGTGTCATAATTCTGATTTCGTGCTGACTTAATCAGACATATATATTAATAAGATAGTATAAACAAGTGAATAGAGTAAGGTGTTGGCGATGCAACATGTTGCGAGACATGTTGGGGCAGTGCGGAGACGCGACCTGCGCCTGGTGCTGCATGTGCTGGTGGAGGTGGCGCAGCACGGTGTCGCGCAGCTCGGCCACGCGCGTCTCCTCCCAGCGCTCCAGCTCCTTCTTGATCACGCGAGAGATCGTGTCGAACTCCTGCTGACCTCGTTCAACTTTCGATTCCCACTGTGCATATAAAAAAAAGTTAAGACCATTTAAAAAAATAAAAAAAATAAGCCTTTATTGCTGTTCTTAAATTAAGGTAATATTTTAAATAAACAATTACATGCTATCTTACATTTAGGGAGATTCCATGTGACAATCATAACGATAAACTAAATGAAACCAAAGCTTAAGTTAAACAAAAATTAAATATTAAAAACAAAAAGTAAAAAAAGGAATTAATTATTATAAACATAAAAATGATTGTCCACTAATTTTCTAATCTATATTCTGACGAATTAAAAAAAAATGACTAGTTATAAAATGTATTTTTTCGGCTTTTACTTTAGTTAATAGTAAAAATAACTTTTATCTATCTATACTAATATAAAGGAAATATTCGTATTTTTGAGTTAATTCAAAAACTACTGAGCCGATTTCAAAAGATTCTTTAATTTATTCCATGTTGAACGGAGACAAGAGCAACAGCTTTGTAAGTTACTGCAGTTAGTTATTATTAGCATAAACTCTTGTAATTTTTAGTTATTGTTCAATGCAAAATACAACCTCTTTGGCTGCAGTATGTATACAGCCAAAGAGGTTGCACACTGGCCACTGACACTTTTACGTGGTTTGTGGAAAAAAGATAAAAAAAAAACAAGCGAATCAAAAGAGGCGCACAAGGATGATGTGATCGATATAGGTTTCAGTTATTTCTTGTAAATATGTAAATAAAATTAAAAAATAATTAACCAAAACCACGGTTAAGAAAAGTTTTTTTTTGTATTTACGGCTGCCGCGCTGTCGGTACCAAGATAAACAGTTATTACAAAAATAATATTCATAAGACACGGGTTTTTAACCACATTTAGTTTTTTCCTCCTATTACCGTAATCACTTCATTGAATCCGTGAACATGACGCAATTTTGCAGAAGTATCGGTAGCTCAAAACAAAAAATTGTAAGAAATCCCTGTCTTACGAACTTTAAATTAGTTTATTAGCATTTTTTACATTACAACTAGCATTTGCCCGCGATTCTGCCCGAATTGAAGTTAAAAAAAAAAGTAATAAAAGTGCCTATGTATTCTTCCAGACTATGTTCAATATCTTGCCAAATTTCATCCAGATCATCAGTCTTTTTGGCTACAAACTCTAACATCCATCCATCTAAACTTTCGCATTTATAATGTTTTCTAAAATAAGTGTTGTTTACCTCAATAATTTCATTAGAAGCTTGTTCAATCTTATCCGGTCTGTTGGCGAGCTCCGCCTTCGCCTTGTTCTCGCGCCGCTTCGTCAGTTGCATCTGCGCGTGCTGCCAGTTCTGGAACACCTGGAATTGCATACGTTACAGCGTCTATAACTAGCTGATGCTCGCGACTTCGTCTGTGAATCTTAATAATATAACCTATGTTATTCACAGATACATTACCTTTCCAATGGTGAAGGAATTATAAGAATCGGCCCAGTAGTTTTTGAGTTAATTCAATATATACAAAAACAAAAAGGAATTTCTCCTCTATTTAAGATGAGTATAGATAAAAAAGAAAAGATTTGGATTTTTGTATGTATTAAAATAACTCAAAAACTACTGATCCGATTACAAAAATTCTTTCACTATTAAAAAGCTACGTTGTCAGTAACATAATAACTTAGTAAAAGGGTATATTTTATTGTTTTTTTTAATTTCACACGGACGTATCCGCGGACGAAAACTAGTGATTTTATATTTAACTGTGCTTCATAGCTTCATCCGACGTATTTCAAGCACATTCTACTACGGTTTTGCATATAAAAGTAAACTAGTGGGAAAGTCGGTTGAATGTAAATTAATCTAGGATTTGTATATATAATACATACCTTAACTCTCTCGTGGAAAACATCCTTTATAGCACCAATCAGACCGAGGTAATCTTTTATGTGTTCCGTTAACACGTAAAAGTCTGTATTGGATTGCTCCATTCTTAAGTGTTCAATCTGCGAACAAACAATTACTTTAATTGTTATCAATATTGAGATCCGGTTTCCGAAATTATTTTATGCAGTCAGATGCAAAAATATGTACAAATTTTCACAAAACGTACAGGCCTTTGGTTTCAAAAATATGCATGCACAAGTATTCTTCAATAGTATGTATTTAAATTCAGAAACATACAGATGGACGAGTCAATGCAAATTTAAAAAAAAATTGGTCTAAAAGCTTTGTAAATTATACGGAAATATCATAAAAGTAAAGGTCTAGATGTATCTCTAGAACGGCTCAATGGATCTAAATAAAATTCGGCACAGATGTAGATCATAGTCGGGAAGAACACATAGGCTACAAAGTGTTTGTCAAATTCCAGTAATTAAACAGCTATTATATAAATTGAGCTGATTGTATGGTGGTCCTTTGAGTCGGATTCAACAGTTGTTTGTAAGTGGTCCTTCGAGCCGGATCTGACAGTTGACTGTAAGGTCCTTCGAGTCAGATTCGTTGTGTACCTTCTCGTGTAAATCCGCGAGGTGCGAGAGCGCGCGAGACAGCGGCGGGTGCGGGTCTGCGGCGGAGAGCGCGGCGGCGGCGCGCGCGGCGTCGTGCGCCCGCGCAGCCAGCTCGCGCCGCTCGCCCGCCAGCGCCTCGCACGCGCCGCACAGCCGCCGCAGCTGCGCCTCCACGCACTCCACGCGCGCAGTGCGCTCCTCGAACCACTGGCACATGGAAAGCATAACTGATTTATAACCTACAGATCAGCTCACGGTTCATGTGAAGATCTGTGGACCAACTCACAAATAAATTCAATATGTACCTACATTTGTATTTGTATGCGCTGTAAGTCAAATGTGAGCTGATTATTTAGTTGTCGAGTCACAGCTTAGTAGTTTAAAGGATGTTTATTGACAACTATGGTAAACTGATCATTTTCATTGAAAAAAAAAAATCGTATTGACATCGAACATGTCAATATTAAAGCAATCATTGGACCAGTAGATAAAATATTAAGTTCTATCTTACATGAAGTAAATATCACTGCTTAAAGTAAAATAGACATTATAAATTGACATGAGAATAGTTGTTCCTAGGTGTCAAACACAAGGAAATTCAACAAAAAACTATCTTACTAAACATTTAACATCATAATAGATAAAAATGTAACAGTAATGCTTACAGGGTCAGACTCGTCCATTCTGTAAGTGATTTTGTTGACGGTCTCTCCCACTTTGTTGAACAACCGCAACATGCCCGCGCCGCTCAGCGCTGACGTGCTCGTCGCTTTAGGTAGCTCCGTATCTAATTAAATACATATTAAAATTAATAACACTGACATCCACAAGATTCTAGAGTCAAAATCAAAATTATTATTCTATCAATAAAGTAGCTGTTGCTTGCGACCTCCGAGCGTGAAATTTAAAAAAAACATTAAAAATATAGCCTATGTTACTCGGAGATAAATTACCTAATTTTTTAAATCAGCCCAATAGGTTGTGAGTTATTTCAATACATACAAAAATACAAATCTTTCCCCTTTATATTAGAATAGATAAGCTTATAAAACAATTTTTTTAACACTATTAAAGACATTATCACGCACATATTGCAGTATTTTCCAAATGTAATATTATATTTAACAAAAGTTCTCACCGGATTCAAGGAATTCTCTAAAATCAGGATCTATACAAAGCACGGGGTGCTGCGCCACGCGGTTGAGGAAGCGTTCGAGCGCCGCGCGCCGTCGCTCCACGAACTGCGACTGCAGGCTGGCAGACGCGTTGGTGCCATTAGCGCTCTCCGTAGATGGGGTTGATGTCATCTTTAACTTTGTTGTACCTATATTAATACTATGATAAATTATACTATTCTACACTTTACATGTTAAAAGAACATATTAGTTAAACTAATCAAAAACGTTTTAACTTATTTAATGAAAAACAAAATTTAAATAACTTATCATCATCAACTTGCCCTTATCCCTTATGGAGGGGCGGCACAGTATGTGATGCTCTTCCATACATCTCTATCAGCCGTCATATCTGAAACCACTCCTTTCTTAAGCATATCCTCTTTCACACAATCCATCCATATTTCTTCAGTCTTCCTTTTCCTTTGTAGCCATCCACATGGATTCTTAACACTTTCTGGTTTATGTCCCCATTGTCTCGTTGCATAACATGTCCATACCACACTAACCTTTTGCTACTTTCAAACTTCAGTGGTTTCATTTTATCAGACATTCATAGCTGTGAGAATATGAACAAATCATAAGATTGGAATGTTAAAACAGTTGTACTACACTTTTACTCTTATCTCTTCGAAATTGAGTTACAAGTTCAAAGAGATAAGAGATATAACTGTACAATTAGAATCATCAAATACCATAAATTCAGACAGATCTCACATTGATAAGTATAATCTACATCTGTTAAAATGTAACTCTAGATACATAAAACTCACTATTGTCAACTTTCTCTTAACCCTATGGAGGGTCAGCGTAATATGTGCTGCTCTTTCATATCTGAATCGACTCACTTCCTAAGCATATCTTCTTTCACACAATCCATTCACACTTTCTTGTCTTCCTTTATATAAAAACTCACCAACAATACTCTTTTCTGGAGCTGGTGGTATTATTCTACCGGAACGAAGATATTTCTCCGTTAATTTCTCATGCAGGCCTAAGAAATCACTAAAACGTCGGAGAACACCAAATTCATGCTTGCTGAATATTGGCATATTTGTTTTTGTTAAAACATGATAAGCTACATATGAGCTCATGCCTTCACCAATCTTTTGAGGCTCTGTTACAGTGATTATTATATTATTGGCTCGTTCTGTTGCTATCTGGAATATAATAAGAAGATTCATAGTTTTAGTAGATTGTAAAAAAATAATTTATATGACATGAGGCTTAAATGTTAACATTAAAATGAGTCACAAAGATATTGTTTGAATCATACTTTCTTAAACCATGATAATACATTTTAGATAAGTGAAAAATAAATGTGACACAAACAAAAACAGTTTGTTTTGGTAATAATTGAGCAAAATTACTTATCAATATAATTAAGGTTATTTTAACGGGTTTGTGACCTTTTAAAATATGCATATTCTAGAGATATAAATATCCTTGAATGTACTTGATATAAAAAGTTGTAGTAGTAGAGCTAAAAACATTTAAAGCAAAACTTTCTGGTGTAAGTTACCGTTAGAGAAAATTGCAAAAGAATGTTTTGATAAAAAAAAACTTCAATTCAATGTAATCAATTTAACATTGATGTCAAGCATTATTTTAAATCACTGACCTCTTCCATAATAGGGCTTCCTACTACAGCTGGCATGGATGATACATCACTTATTGACACCTTCTCTAAAGACTCGCTTGTTCCATTTACCTCAGAATCCAGACTAACTTCCTGTAAAAAAATATTAATCAAAAAAAGTCAATAAAAATCAACAATATGTAATCATTCTTACCTAGATATGTATTTGCTACAGTTTAAATCTTGCAACACCACACTTTATATTAGAATTTGAGTTTCATATTAATTTGTACTAACAGCTAGTTGATCTTAGTGTATAGTAAATACAATAATAACAGGATTAAGTCTTAGTAAAGTAAAAGAAATAATCAATGTTTTAATAGGCTTATTTTACAAGTACTTTTGAAATAGATCAGAAAATAAAAATTGTTATAGGTGATTAGCATTTATTTAGCGTATTTACCATCTTTCAATCATAATAAAAGCACTTTTAAGAAATAATTCTAATTATCGTGCTAATTTACATTCCGCTAATACATGGTTTTCTTAGTTTAGAAATTGAATGGAGATTAAACAAAAAGGGGCGTCAACGAACTCTGCAGGATACCGCTAAATGAATGTACACCGAAGTAATTAATAGGAAATTCTAATAAGAAATACCTACCTGAACCGCTGAAGCAAATAGATCCTCCTCATCTCTGTTGATATCAACAGTGCTGAAAACCGGTGCATCGGTCTCTTCAGACATTTTCAATTATTTTTATAGCACCACGTATTTGATAAAGTAAAATGATGTTTTTAAATCAATGGCTCAAAGAGGGAAGATAAAACTTTAGTGATGCGTTATGTTGATGGCTTGTCAAATTAGCGTTGATGACAGATGTTCGTGTCCCATCACAGATTACATTACCAACATTTTATTCAAAATAAATGGAAATAAAAGGAAAATGGTATTTAAGTAGAAAAGTTAAATATATTAAGTGTTTCAAAATCTTCTTATTCTTCCATTTTTATCAAAAAATACGGAAAAACTAGTGAAATTATAAATAGTGTTCCGTTATACGGTTTTCCGTAAGGCTTCGACATGTCATCATATTTGCAATCTCGAAAAACTGTCAATTTATTGTCAATGTCAAAAATCAAAACTTCAACAACCAAAAATAAAACACCGTGTCAACAAAATAAAACCAGAATTCCTACTACAACAAGAAAAATATCAACGTATTTAATTTATCTTATAATATACTATACTAATTGGTTACAGAGTGTGTGCATAAAAAGTTAGTTAAATCTTACATCCCGAATATTAAATATGTTCACGATTGTGGGGTTTTGATAACTTTTATTGTTATATTTATTGTAGATGAGTGGCTCAGATAATAAAAAGAAAATAATACCCGTAGCTCCAGTGCTACCAGCTGTTGTCCCTGGCAATTTATTATCAAGCATAGCTCCGCCATCGGAACTTCCAAACTTTGTTACAGCTCCGGTTTTACAGGTATATTATTTAATAAAACTAATTTATAAAACCATGAAATATCTTAATACTGAGAAAAAATGATACAATACTTTTTGCGTTGAAATCTCTTTAACTTAGATGTTATTTAAAATAGATTGGAACATGCTAAGGCTCATGGTGATTGAGAGTCAAATATTTTACTAACGATCATATCAGTTGCCTTGTAAGCTTCTTTTAGTCTTATTAATATCAATTCTATGTTATGTTAATCTTTGATTGTCTGCATTACAATTGACTATGAAATATAAATTCCAGAAGCCCAATGTCATTGTACCAGTATCACAACCAGTGCAACCAACTTCAGTTGTTGATAATGCTGCAGTGGAGTCTACAGAACAGGAAACTTTCAGGTAGGATATTCTAGTTATTTGTGCTGCGCTATAGTAATCAGTAAACACCCAGATTATTAGTATGAAAATAAAAGTTACTAAGGTATTACCAAGCCATTATGGTTGTTAACTTGTTCAGTGACTCAAAGATAAAGTTAAACTTAACATTATCAGAATTTTCGTATGTAGATAATTTAAAACTACTAGCCTATTGCATATTCTTATGTCAATAGAAATCTACATCACTGAGTGACAGGCAATATTTGTTACTAGTTTTATTTTTAATTTAGCATAGTTGAAGTCACAATCATTAAATATAAAAATAATTAATAAAAAAAAAATTGGTTTCAGTCCTGCAATACCACCCAACAAGGGTGAGCCCACACTTCCAATCAGATCTCCTGAGGATTCTCAAGCCACACAGTCCCCAGAGTCACTGCCACCTTCCACACCGGAAATTGATAGAATTGGTTTGTATACTTAATTTGTAAAACTTTTTAATTACTATTATTAAAACAATCTTGCTTTTTTGCTGCCAGGCTTGTAGTATATGTCCCTTTTCTACATGACAATCTTTTTAAATTTATGCACTACCTTTTACTTTTTAAATTAAATAGTACAAAAATGTTTTGTTTATACTTGTAAGTGTAGGGTTTTTTTTTTTATTAAAAAAGAATGATTTAAAAATATTCTGTGATTGCTAACATCCTACATTTCAAAGAATTGTGTTTACACTGTACTATTTTACTTCTTACTAGTGACATTTTACTATAGTTTGGATGGATGGAAGTTTTTAGAGTTTGTAGCCTAAACACTGAATGGATCTTGATTAAATTTGGATTAGATGTAGAGGATAGTCTGGAAGAACACACAGTATAGTTGTTTTTTTTATTTCACCAATCCAATTTAATTATTATTGCTAGTATAAGTATACATTGTGAAATTATAGTTTTATTCTGAGGATAATTGTGTTTGTAGGTGATGTGATGCCCGGCAGCGGTCTGCTGACGTGGATGAAGGGCGCGGTGTCGTCGGGCGGCATCCTGCAGCGCGTCGCCGAGAAGGCGAAGAGCTCCGTTGACACTATGATCACTACACTCGACCCACAGATGAAGGAGTACTTAAGTATGTACTTTATTACATTTAATTGATTAATTTTACTAATATTATAAATGTTTAGATGTCTGGATGGATGTTTGTTAAGAGTTACAACCTAAACTGCAAATGGATCTTAATGTAATGACATAGATGATAGCCTGGAAAAATGTATAGGCTACTTACTTCTTTTTTTTACTTCCACGCAGACAGAGTCGCGGGCAAAATCTGTTTAGAAATAAGTAGATTGCTAAATTTATTCAAGTCATATAAAATATTTGAAAATATAAGACACTAGCTTTCGCCCGCGAATTCGTTCGCGTGGAATTAAAAAAACAAAAATGAGTAGCCTATATGTTCTTCCAGACTATCCTCTACAACTATACCAAATGTCATCGAATTCTCTTCAGATGTTTAGGCTACAAACTCTAACAAACATCCATCCATCTAAACTTTCACATTTATAACATTAGTGTGATTAAATTATAAGATATTAAAAATGTACTATTTTAAATGTAAATTATATTATTTATATAAGGCGTCGCACGCAATTTTAATCCGCAGAAAATATAAAAATTGAGTTATTATCTATGCTTATTTGAATTTAATTTTTCCACAATATAATCTTATCCATGTTCCAGATTTTTGTTACATTTAGTTTTTCTTGGTAACCATCTCTATGTTCATCTACATTTTCATGTTTTTCAGAAAGCGGTGGAGACTTGTATGTAGTGGTAGCGTCAGATAAAGAAGTAAATGTGTCGCCAATCAGAGAAGCATTCCAGAATGTTTTCGGCAAAGCAACTGTTGTGTGAGTATGTCGAACTTCTAAATAACTTTTAAACTTAAGTTATTCATAAATCAAGTATCAATTAGTAATAGAAAAATTATTAAAAATCATATGTGTATAATATAGTTTATATGAGAGATTTAACACATAAGAAATGTATGAATGTATAACTATTACTAACAAATTTACTATTTTATGAGTTATTTACGGTTGAAATAAAATAATTATTATATTATTGTAATCTTGCCATTTATCAATTTGATTTTCGATTTTTAGAATTTTCATATGTACATAAATTACCCGATGTTTTAACGGTGAAGGAAAACATCGCGATGCCTGCACATATAGGCAAATTCAAAGATATGTGTAAAGTCAATCCGCAGTGCAGCGTAATTGACTATGGCCTAGTCATCCTAACTTAGGGTAGGGTCCCGAGTGGGGGCAAGGGCGGATCCAGTTTTGGTGCCAGGGGGAGGGGTTACATAGTCGTGGTCAAGTCAAGAGCTTGACAAAATATATCAATATATTTTCATCAGCTCAGGGGGGGTATGACCCCATGACCCCCCTGGATGCTGTTGAGTGGGGACGTATAGTATGTTTAACTTGTCACCGACAGCGCGGCAGCCAAACACTTTTTATCAAATTAACACATCTTCATTCAAAACTTATTTACACAAATATATACAAAAAATCTCAAAACTATCTGGATCACATCTTGACTTCTTATTCTTCCTTTTCTATATATTTTCTTTAACCAACTGTATTTTGCACTCAACATGTTGTATTTTGCACTCAACATAGTGAGCTGGTGATTATTTGTTATAATTAAGCGTATTTTTAAATACCATAATAGTATCGGGAAAGTAAGAGAGTGTTTTGTGTATAAGTGGTGAGGCGTCGCAGTGCGATGTGACGGCGGCGCAGGCGGTGGGCAGCGCGGCGGCGTACGCGGCCGCCAAGCAGCGCCTGGCGCACGTGCGCGCCACCGCCCCGCACGTCAACAACAACGTGCCCGTCGTCGCCGTGCAGGCCTACCTGCAGGAAACCGCCGGGGACAGGTCATGTATATACCAATTTACATTTTGTTGTTATACTTATATTTTGGACAAGGAAAACGCATAGCCAAGAATGGAAAGAGCTGGTACATGCCTTTGTGTTACAAGACACGC
>NW_013525281.1:5215474-5229626 GCF_000836215.1 Papilio polytes
CCCCACGACCACACAGAAGACAGCCGTGAAATGGAATCAATTCCGTGTTTCGTCTGATGAGTGTGGTGCCGGAGGCCTAATTTAAGTCCATTTCTCTTTACCACCTTTTTCTCATAAGAGAGAGGATGGAAAGGGGAAGTGGATTTGACGGTGGAGGAGATGCATAGGAAGGGGAATACCCTCTTTATGTGCGTCTCCTCAAAATGCCATAACATGCGAACCTTAACAATCTTGCTTTCTTGATGTTGGCAGCAACTTACGATCTCTTTCTCACATTAGGGTCCATCCAAAATATGGTAAATTTTTTGGATGGACCCTAAGTTTAATGTCGTGAAAACTTATAGCCTAAAGCGTGTCGTAATTATAGGGCTTTTTATTAAAGAATTATTCAAAACCATGCTGTGATTGCTGATATCCTACGCCACGAAGTAGTGAGTGTTTCGGCTTTATTATATCAATGAATAGGAATTATTCAAAAATATGCTGTTATTTTTACGCTATTAAATTTACGGCGTAAATAAATTGGAAAAAACCTACATGTGAGAAAAGGACTTTAAACTACAAGCTGACAACATCAAGGAATCTAGATTGCATGGTTGTGACTTGTCTAGTCGAATCTATACTCTATGAGAAATACAAGATGGCCGCTGACGTATAATGGCGGATGGCATATTTTTCCACAATCTGTGTTTTAATTCTAATTTTTAAACTGTTTTTTTTTTTATAAATGATATTTGTTTTAGGTACCTCAAACAGACTGGCAAGAGGCGACAACAGGGGTAAGCAGAAGAGAAATCCTTTCCCTAGCGGCTCGTTCTGTAGCGGGTTCATATAAGAAGTTGCTCGCAATATCCGCCGCGGAGACTTAACAAGCACAAGACGCCATTGGAATTATAGATCTAATCTGACACGTAAGATTAACTTGTTTGTTTTTTAATTACAATATTTTATCGATTTATCGTCTTATTCATTGGTTTTTTATCATAATCTATATAAACCGGTGAGATTGCTTTATTTAGAAAAATCGGTAACAACTATGGAATGTTTCTTTTTAGATAATTGAATTCATTTGGATTTTTTATCTATATGATTTATGTTTGTTTCAGGCAACAATTTATTGTGACTTACGAAAAGTTTATTGTATTATATATGTAATATTTAATATACTGATTTAGTTAAGATGTTAATAAAATATTATAAGAAAATCAGAGTGTTTTAATTTTAATTAAAATTTGAAGATGAATAGTCTTTGCTATGTGCCATTCTTATTAAAATGGTTAATTCAATTATGTTATGTACCTTCGATTTTAAATTTGTAAGAAAATAAAATATTTTTTTTACTCTATGTACATAATTTGTATTTTATTTTTGTAATTGGCAACATTTATAACAATGAGACTTGGTATTATAAATTAATTGTAATATTGTTGTGTTCAATAAATACATTCCATTATTTCTCAGTGTTTCATTTACCAGCTTTCGCCCGCGACTTCGTCCGCGTGGAAATAAAAAAAAATAGTATGTAGCATATGTGGTTTTCCTGGCTATGCTCTACATCTATGTCAAATTTTATCTAAATCCGTTCTGTTTAGGCAACCAACTCTAACAAACATCCATCCAACCATTTAAACTTTCGCATTTATAATATTAGTATGATTATGATAACAATGTTATAAATGTGAAAGTTTCCATGGATGGATGTTTGCTATATCATCGTTTGTAACCCAAACCGCTCCCCGGATCTCGATAAAATTTGGCATAGATAAAGAGTCTAAAGGAACACATTTTTTTAATTACACGAGGACGAAGTCGCGGGCGAAAGCCTGTATATCTATACAGAAACTTTAATTTTTATTACATTCTGTAATCCTACCGAATACGTATTAATGGATTTTTGTCTCAATATAAATTATATCTGCGATTTGAAATAGCAACAAACGGCAGTACAATAATGTCATTATACTCGTATATACTTATACTCGTAATAGATGAAACGAAAACTTGTACAGCAGTATTATATATTCGGCACTGAACTTACGCCAGCCTGCGCTAGTCCATGCGCGGAACAGCTGCAGTCGAGAGAAAAAAAATCAAATATACACATATTGTAGAGATAAAACTAATTTAATGAAAAAAAGAAATGCTAAATCTCGATTAGCCACCAAAATAACATTAATTTGAAACAAAAAACAAAACCGATTTCCAAACAAAATAAACTAAAAACAAAATATTCTGAAAGTTAACAATACACTAAAAAGTAACGAAATTATTCCTTGAATTACTTAAACCTCCTTTGTAGTTATATTGTATACAATGTAGAATTGGTATTTCCAATTGAACAAAGTTTGCCATAGTTTTTGCTGTCTGAACGTAATTTATCAGGTATATCATTTAGATATTGGGTAACTATCTAATAAAAGTTATTGCCAAATAAATTATTACCTATATATCTAAATTATAGTAGAAAAATTCCAATTTTTTTAAATGCAATATGGCGCGAATTTTGATTTATAAGTAGGTACATTGAACGTTCAGGTTTTTTTAACGCGTAATCTAATAATTGTAAAGTTATACTTAAACATGACTTACATGTGATATTACTTGGCATATGTTTAACTACTGTTAAGCGCTACATCAAGCGCACCACATGACCGGTGTGATTCAATCCACGTTACGTAGCAATGTGTTTTTGTTTTCTAATTTCACATTTTGAAGTCAATCAATCAATCCGCATTAAGCCAGCGTGGTTGGCTGCAAGGTTCACACTTGGCCAGTACAGTTGGACAGTAATGCAGATAAGGGATGTGTTGTATGGAGTCACTGGTGCCAGTTAGTGTTTACATTATGCTAGTTGAAAGCTTGTCTAGATATTTAGTTCTATATTCAACTGTACTGGCCATTTGTGAACTGGGCACAATAGTTACTTGTTATTCGGGTTCATATTTAACCAATACTGTTGAACAATTGTGACAATCAGTCATAGCTTTTATTGACTCACTGGTGACAGCGTTCACACTGTGCCAGTTTATTGACATTCCAGTTATTGAGCGTTAGTTACTCTCTTACTGTACTGGCCAAGTGTGAACTTGGTAGTGGGAACGTATAAGCTGTCTACGGATAAACTTAAACCTACGTAAATCAGATTTTGATGGACACAAACAAAACATTCTGAGGATAAGAACAAGGTCATGAAAGTTATAAATAATACTTAAAGTCTTGAAGAATTGATTTGGGAAAATGAGACTTCGAATAAATATATTAGGATTGTTTCGGATAACCTTTAAAGTATCGTTAACTAAATCTGATGACAATCGAAAGTTTGGTCGAAGTAAAACTACCGTGACGCGTAATCTTGATTTATGACAACATAATAAAGTTTTAGGACCTTCCTTAGATATGAAAATTTAATCCTAAAGCAATAACATTTTGGTGATATGGTCTATAATTTTTATCAAAAATTGTAACTATATATATTTGGTTTTATTTTTTTACTGTCATATTCTTACAGGACAAGGTAAGTAGTCTACGATATCTTTTAAACTACATCAAGATTAATATTGATATTAAAAAAAGAAAAAACATTATTTTGCCGACAAGATAAAAAGAGTAACTAGAAAAAAAACATTGTAATATAAAACATTAGTCGTTTAATTCCAGAAAAAAAAAACAAAGATGAAATTCTTCGCTGTTTTCGCCGCCGTGTTGGCTCTGGCCGCTGGTTCCCCACATGCATGGACGCTACAAGAGCTGTCCGATGCCCTGCAGAACCCGCACACTAACCCCGAGTACATCCCTTACTTAGAGCATGCACTCAACCAGATGATGGAGGAACTGCACGCCGACAAACCAGTCGTAAGTAAATTCTATTACTTTAATTATGGAATCAGAATACATTTTGAAAACAATATAGAGACTTATAGAAAAAAAAACTTCAGACGAGTAACCAATAAAATGTCATTATTTGTGCCGATTTTAGAGAAAAATAGGTAGTAAAGAATAAATAGTTAATTAAAATGAGAGGTTTTATAATATTTCCAGGCTCCAGTCGCTGTCATCATGCCAACAGCATCCCAATGGACCCTGGAAGAGTTGTCTAACGCTCTCCAGAGCCCTACCACCGACCCCGCCATCGTTCCCTACCTTGAAGATGCCCTTAACGCCATGATGGACGCTCTCTTCAACGGACAACATATCGTAAGTCGATACTTAAATGTTAGAAAGCCTGCATTACATCAGCGAAAAGAATTCAAAAATAAATAGCCATTTCACATTATCCGCTATTTGATATAAATATTATATAATATTATAATATTATTTCTCAAAAGAGACGTTGATGATTTGTTCATATTTATCTTTTATTTCTTTTACAGGAGACCATGCCAGTCGTCATCCCTGTCGAGCTGGCGCCCGTCCAGGCTGGCAGTCCCATCATCACTGCCCCAGTGATCGCTACCCCAGTTCTGCCCACTCCCATCTTACCCGAGGTTGTCCCTGCCCCAGTCATACCCAGCCCTGAGGTGCCAGCCCCCGAGGTGCCAGCTCCCGAAGCCCCCGCTGCGGCCCCCGCCTCCAGCCCCTTGGTCCAGATCATCGTCAACATCAACCAACAAGAACAGGTAAGAAGATGTTTGCTGTGACTTGGTACGTGACCAGGACAACTAGTATATGTGCTAAGTTATGTTCTAAGAAAAATGTGAAAATTAAGTTGAAAAAAAGATTATAATATGAGAACTTAATAAGTAGTAATTTTGATAGAAATAAACTATTTGAATTATTTTAGAATTTAACATGTGATTAATAATGCAAGATAGTATGTTATTGCTTTTAAAACACTGCTGTTATAAGTTTTGTTCTAAATTTCAGGTTGCGGTGAGCCCTGTCGCCCCTGAAATTGCCCCCACCCCCGTCATAGTTGTTGATGAGGCAGAAAACATCAGTGTCAACCCCGTTGACGTGATCGCCATCCAACCCCCCATGTAAACTCAAGATAACCTACACCCCACAAAACAAGCAGCCAAGGAAAACTCGAACCCGAAAACAAAACAGATTGCTATATAAAAACATATTGAAGAATTTCAATAAAATTACCATCAAATAATGTTTATAATAGCTATACTGTAAATATATTGACTTGACAAATATGATATTACTCTTTAGTTTTATTTTAACTTTTTTTGAATTACCCAACGCTGTAATACTTAACAAACAGTATACACTTAGTCGGCCGTAAAGTCATAAATTTTTTCATTAGCTGCTTTGCTTCTATCTATTTTCGCAATGTTTGTCAAATCTTGCATTGGCGCTGCAAGGATTTTGCAACAAAATTATTACACGCGATAACAAAAGAACTTACATCATGTTTATGTATGGTAAAGATTGAATCACGTGCAAAAACAACTTATGTTTCCCCCCCATTATCGACCTGTCAATATTTTTTATCTTATCTGTCATGGAATCGTCTCGGTAATGTCATTTCACAACGATTTAAGAACTGCGGAAGGTCATTGGAATTTAAAATGATCAAAGGTCAATGATCAATCAATAATCTTTTTTCTTTTGTTTTCATAACGGATCTCGATGAAATTTTGCACAGATGTAGTTGATAGTCAGAAAGAACACTCACTTTTTTTAATTCGCGTCGCAATCGAAAGCTGGTGGAGAAATAAAACTAGTTATATACTACGAGTGTTGAGATTTGCATCGTCGTTGCTTGTGAGTACAGTCCATCCCTCCGTCCAAAAGTTGCAGTTTGTAATCTCCAAAACAACTGGACGATTGTGACTGGGCTCAGGTGTTCATATTTTCCAACACCGATGGAGCAAAATTCAATTAAAGTTTTTTTTTTAATTCCAGAATTTTTCTAAAAATCTATGCCATCTCTGGACGCATATGCTATTTAAAATAATATATAAAAATTTATTGGGAAATACATCTGTTATCATATTTTTATCTTTCTGAAAAAACCTGAAACCAAATCATGTACAGTTTTGGGTATTTCAAATATAACGTTAGTTATCTTATTGGATGAGATCGCAATTCCTTGTGTATAGCGGAAGAATTTGTACGAAACGAAATGCCGGATAAACGTAGTCGTAATCAAGCTGATAATTTTGACAGGCAGCGGTCAAGACAAACGGCTTTTTATAGTATTAACTAGCGCTTGCCCGCGACTTTATCAATGCAGTATTATTATAATAAAAAGTAACCTATAATTAAAAAAAGAAGCGTAGTTATCATCCAGTCATACTTAAGACAGGATCAGTCTAGCTGATTCGGAGACTACGCGGAACAAACGCGGTACTGCGGATAGACAAACATTTAATACAGTAATAGTTTTTCGTTATAACTATGGCAAAGTCGCAATCTTTCATGTATATGTAAGGATAACATAAATTTATTTAGAAACGAGCTGGCACCTGCAAACTTAGTTAGCGCAAATTTACACGTCTGTTACGTCATTTTGACAGCGGGGAAATAAAAAAGTAGCCTATAATATGCCTATCCATGTCAGCTGCCCTCCAGTGAAAGTCTTGTCGAGATCGGCCCAGCCGTTTCTCAGGTTGCGGCTTGCGGAAGACAGACATAAAAATTTTAAATGCGATTTTCGTTATCAGCAACGCAAATACATCATCTTCCCGAATTATTACAAACACTTTAATTTTATTATATATATATAGAAAATGACTCATCCTTTACAAGCGGTGCACAAAAGGTTTCTCGATTACTACACTACACCTTACACTAACACCGACCCAGTCTTAGTACCGTCAGTTAACGCATGACGTCATATGGCCATCAACAAAGTTTCTGCGCACGAGTAAAAATTGGTCATTATTACCTGTTTCATTCTCATATTTTGAACATAGAGTTATTCTAAATTCCTTGGAAATAACAGGGATAATATTGTTTGTCACAAATATCATGTATTCTTAGTATTCAATACTATTCACTAATTGTGATTAATAATAATTCACTAATTGTACCAGGAAAAAATAGTCATATATGAGTAGCTATAATATAATTTGAATTTGTAGTAAGAGCGTGCGCACCTTTGAATAAACGATCGCCCCACTGTTGTGCGATTGTCCATTGTTTCGCAGATAATTTAACTGTTTAGTTGCACAACTGAAAATCGAGTAGCGTTCGCACCTCCATTTAAGCTCATAGAAATCAAAGCGAGGCAAAACAGTTGTGCGATCGTTTGGTCAAAGGCGTGCTCGCTCTCTAATAGACATCAAGTGTTGAAATTGTCAAGTGAAATGGTTGCTATAACTATCGCTTCGTTTTTATTCGCTAATATCATGGAATATAACCGGGAGAAATACACTTCAAATAACAGTTTGATAACAAGAAGACTTCGGTTAGCCTAAAAACCGTATCTAAAGTACACATTTCGCAAAAAATGGCAAAAGATAATGTAATAGCACTTATAGTGTCCTAAATTTAGGGCATTTCGTACATTTAGAAGTTCCTGTCTTATACTACTAGCTTTCGCCCGCGACTCTGCCCGCATGGATATAAAATAAAAACCAACGTAAGTAGCCTATGTGTTCTTCCAGACTATCCTGTATACAGACTATAAAAATAGTAAAAAAATATAAGAGATTAACTTAAATTGAACACTATCTTTAAATCTACACTAATATTATAAAGAGCAATGATTTGTACTTTTGTATGTACTGAAATAATTCAAAAACTACTGGGCTGTTTTTAAAATGCTTTTACCGTTAAAAAGGTCAAAAGGTTAATCTATCTGTGAGTGACATAGGTTATATTTTAATTTCACGCGGGCGAAGTCGTGAGCTAAAGATAGTGAATAATAAACCACTAATGTACATATTTTTGTAAAAATATCTGAAACATGGAACTATTGACGTAATACGGAAACAGGAGTTTTTGCTTCATAGAATTGATAAATCCAAACAAACAGATCCAGATGTACGGATTGATAACTTTTATATAGTTACAAAGAAACTTCGTAAAGTATATTTACTAAAAAGGAGTTTATGCATTAAAATCTCTTTTTTTCCTTGTTTATTATTTGTTTCAAAATAGTAGTGAAATCATTGATGAATCAAATTACTTATAAATGATAAACAAAATTGACGAATTTCTCGATATATAATAGAATATGTCGTCATAATATTCGAAAATAGATATCGAAGTATTACATGGGAAATTATTTCATGCGAAAAATTAACCGCAACATGTGGGAGATTCGGTATCAGGTAGATAAAGGTATGGTACAGTCATAGATATGATGACAAGCCCACCCTTATCTTCCCGTGCTCGACTGTGATTTATAAAGCCGGGAATACACAAGCTGTCGCCAGTTCGCAGCTACGCTTCACGACACATCGTGCCATCTGTTCCTTACTAAAAGTAAGTTGTTTTAAACTAGCTTTAAAAATGTGCTTGTTTTACATTCTTGCGTAGATTATTTAAGTCGAATAAGAATGCTTTTTTAAGCGAAGTTAAGTTAAAATTTTCAGTATTAATGTGAAATAAATATTTTATTATTTCGGGGGCTTTTAAGTTAAATGGGAATCGGAATCTTTTCTGTACGCATAAAGTTTTCGATGATGTCAATAATTCTGTTTATGATTGCGTCCGTTGAGTATTTCGTTGTAAAATTGACTCTTACTTTTGTAATTATCTAACTTAATACTATAAATGAGAAAGTTTATATGGATGGATGGTTGTGTGTTAGAGCTTGTAGCTTAAACGGCAGAACGGATCTCGATGAAATTAAGCATAGATGTAAATGATAGTCTGGAAGATCACATATGCTACTAAATGTTTTTAATTCCATGTGTTCGGAGCCGCAGCTGATAGTTTCTTTTTAAACTTACTTCAACATAAAGTAAAGAATATATTGGCTTGTTTTTCCATTTTAAAAAACGTCAAACACGGTCTTTGTTGTTAAAAGGAAATTATTAATTATTCTAATCAGATATGTATTTTTGCGCGACATAAGACTGCTTTTAATAATAATCAATCAACATAAGTGTGATAAAATAATTAAATCTGGAAAAGAATTTAATCAAAATTAAACTAAATTTAAAAATAACGAGATACGAGTACTAAAGCGATATACAAACAAAATAATCCTAAGTGATACTTTTTTGATTAATAATTCGATGAATACTTCAAATATTATTTTATTTACCGGTTATTTTAAGTTGTAAAAAAAATGAATTAGTTACTTCGCTGAACAAAGATCGCTTAAATATTGATGAAATGTATAAACCCGTAAAATTAAAACTCCTTAAAAATCCTGCGATTTTTTGTTTACAATAAATTTAACTACAGTCGATTTTAAACTGTAAAACAAAGAAGTTATGGTTTAAAATAAGATAAATGAAACAATGTAAAAACTATGCGCACTTTCGCACTTACTTAATGAGGTTGCCTTATTTAGTGAAGCGATGTTTCTAAAAGGAAAACCAAATTAAACATTAAGTTGCCTGTGAATTTTAAAACAGTTTGTAAGCTTTATTCAAGTACTGCGATGTTTTTATCCCTTTACTGGTGTATTGTAATAATAAAAGTTAAAATATTTGAAACATTTACATAAAATTATTAAAAAACTTGAATTGTATGAACTCCTTTTACATTTAAAAAATCGACAGAAATCTCCTATATTATTATTTACTAACTAAAGCCTTCAAGGAGGACTAAAAAGTTTTATCGTTCTGTTCTATCTTTGTAGCCTTGCTATTTACTATTTACTTGTTTGTAATTACTAATTTCTTCATTTTTATCAAAAGGACTGTTAACATATTATTTTTTCTACCATCATTGCGTAATATCGTAATAAAGCAAGATACATTGTCGAAATTAAAATCAAAAATTAATTAATTGAATATTGCCTTCACAGAACACCAAATATGTCTCTCCCAACAATCACAATCGATGAGCTGTCAAAGGGTGTCGACGACCCGACCACCAACGCCAGCTCTAAGAAGCTTCTAGAAGGAATCCTCAATGACTTCATGGACTTGCAGTACGGCAAGGAAACTCCCTACACCACCGGCAAGCAAGTTATCCCCAGCGGTTGTTCTGCCGATGATTTGGACAGCGCTATTGCTGACGATACTACCGATAAAAAATTTAAAGCTGTATTTGTTAAGATCTCAGATGTAAACAAGAGTGGAGACCTCACCCCGCAGACCAATAATGGTGGCTGGGACCCTAAGTACACTCCCGTCCTCGTCCTTGTTACTCCTAACCCTTAGATTAGTTGTTTAAGTTATTGTATTCTTTCATAATTTAATGATTGTAATGTTTAAGTAATAAATTTGTTGTATCTATTTATTTGTTTTAATTGTTTTGATCATAGATAAGATAAAAAACACAATGTGAGTGGTAAAAGTAACAGTGGTAGAGCCCGCTTTAACATCTTCGCACGAATGGGCCGGCTCACCAGGTGTAATACCACGACCACACACAGGCGTGAAGTGGAAGAAATTCCGCGTTTCCTCTGATGAGCGTGGTGCCGGAGGCCACATTTTAGTCCCCTTCCCTTTCCACCCTTTTTTTAATAAGGAAGAATGGGAAGGAAAAGTGGATTTGACGGTAGAGGAATCGCATAGAAAGGGGAAATGTCCTCTTTATGTGCGTCTCCTCATCCTCCCTCCTCAGTTAAGGGAAGGTAAATAAAAAGTAAAATGTATGAGATAAAATGTAATGATGCAGATGAATTATATGAAGCATAATAAAGGCTCTGGCTTCCATGCTAGAGGAATTGTATAATTAAAAAAAAAAAAGGGTAGGCAAAGCATCTGCGATTGCGGATGTTTATGGGCAGCGGTCGCTTTCCATTTCGGTGGATTCAGGTGGCTTGCTCATTTGCCATTTATGGTATCTTATAAAAAAAAGGGAAGTGTTAGCATTTTGCTATTAACAATAAATCTAATCACTAGCTCACTATACGTACTTACTAAGGGGCTCAGAGCCTATCCTAAGTGCAAGAATCCTACCTTTGATTAAACTATCGCACAACTGCTGTCTGATTGTCGATTGTTTAGAAGCCTATTCAACTGTTTCGTTGTACAAAAATCGAGTAGTGTGCTCACCACCATATAAAAATATACTAATAAAAGCTGGACTAAACAACTGTGCGATAGTTTAGTCAAAGGTGTGTGGACCCTTATAGTTGGGGTGACTAGGCCATAGTCAATCACGTTGGATCACTGCAGGTTGGTTGACTTTACGCATATCTTTGTATTTCTTTGCCGATACTCAGGTTGCACCGCCATGATTTCCTTCATCGAAAGAACGCCGGGTAAATTATATACATACGTAATTCGAAAATCACATTGGTATATGGCATTCGAAAATAGGACTTGTAGTTTACAAGTCAAACGCTTAAACCTCCGAACCACCTATGCTTTTACAACAAGAAGTTAGTTTTTTTTGGGTTAATATGTATATATTTAT
The DNA here is from genome assembly GCF_000836215.1 of Papilio polytes. NCBI lineage: Eukaryota > Metazoa > Arthropoda > Insecta > Lepidoptera > Papilionidae > Papilio > Papilio polytes. Next base: position 5,226,917 of record NW_013525281.1, read on the forward strand.
TTATTATACAACTCAACACTACGATTCAGGAATATAAATACAAAAATATATTTCTATTTCACACTTTCAACTTCCCACGTAATAAAACTCGTTGAAAACTGATCGCATATAAATTAAAATAGTTTCCGAATACCGATGTACCTAGTTTTCCATAACTAACAGGATATTGGAAATCGATTTAAGTTGTGGAATTGAAAATTAGTTCTGTACTCGTGGGTATTTTAGTTGTGGTAACGAATTAGAATACGTCAATGCTGATCACACTAGATTTCGACAAAAAAACATGAGGTATATACTGTCCTACCTATATTCTCATTGACAAAATAAAGATGACAATAATATATAATTATCTTACTAATATTCTTTTTTTTATAACATATGGTAAACGAGCAAGCGGCCACCTCAATCCGTCAAAATGACGAAGCAACCGCTGCCCATAGACATCCGCAATTGCATATGCGATGCCTACCCTTATCCGACGGAGGAGGAGACGCACATAAAGAGGATATTTCCCCTTCCTATGAATATCCTCCACCGTCAAATTCTTCCTTCCTCTTCCCATCCTCTTCTTGTAAGAAAAGGGTGGTAAAGAGAAAGGGACTAAAATAAGGCCTCTGGCACCACACTCATCAGACGAAACACGGAATTGGTTCCATTTCACGCCTGTCTTCTGTGTTGTCGTGGTATTACACCGGGCGTGCCGGCCCTGCAGTGCTAAGATGTTAAAGCGGGCACTACCACTGTAGATAATATAAATGTAATATTATAAATGTTAAAGTTTAAATAGATAGATGGATCAATGTTTGGTAAACTACGGAACAATAGGAGATGGGAGGATAGTCTGGAAGAACACATGGGCCACTCTGTTTTTGTTCAAATTAGAGGCGAGCGGAGTCGCAGGCGAAAGCTAGTATATCTATAAAGAAAGGGTGTTCATGTTAGTCGTGGAAATGGCTGTGTACTAAAAACCTAAATTAGACGATTTAGGTTTTCAGGACTGGTGTTGTAATATAAAAATGGACAATTGCTATTCTTTTATTTCAGGAAAGGACATGTGCCATCTAGTTTTTTTTATTAATAATACGTAATAATCCAATTGATTCTATTGCTTATTTTCAGGTAACCAACTAAATCAATGTTATTTAATTCGAAAACCTTGTTGATTTTAGTACATGTGGAAATTCTATTATGTTGAGTGTATATGGACTTGTAATTTATGTAAACTAAATTTATGTTTCCGTATATAAACAATCCTTATCACGATAAATAGTGCTTGACTTGATAAAAGTAATGGAAAAGTATGTACATGCTCGGATAGTATGATATAAATCTATAAATTTATTGATAAATATTTAGTGTTGTGAAAAATATTTTATCGATATCTTAACATGAAAACTTGATTGTGTTTTTAAATGTATTGACAAGTTTCTATGATAATTTTTGTCTATTTTTTTTATAATGTATTACATAGAATATGAAATAAATTGTATTAAAGTCTCTAGAAATTTCTAGGATAACATTACCTGTTACTAATGCCCGCTTGATCCCTTCTTATGTGTACTATTATCCGACTTTAGGCGAATTTACGGGACATAAAATTTTATTAACGAGAATTGAGTAGCGTTCGTAAAAACCTTACTTGTTTGAGTTTTATCTTGTAATATCCGATTTGGTCTTTACGTTTCTGTAGTTAGTTTTATATTTGTCTATTTTATCACACAAATATAAGTAAACACTCTTGTGTGTTTCTGACAGCTTGCTGTCATACGATAGTAGGAATTACTGCCATATTCATTACTTATTTTATTTTATAATGTATTGGTGGGTAATAATTTATTTTAGTATGTACATAAAAGTAAGGCGTTATCAGTCCTTATATTTTATTTGAAAACAATTTTATTTACAATTTTTCAATTTGAAATCGTAAATAATAATATTTTAAATTATATCTTAACTATTTATTACTAAACTAATACTACTTACTAGTAATAGTACTATCAGATTTTAACTAATATAATGAATACTTTTTTAAGATCGATATTTCAGAATATCAATGTCGATATTTATCTTAAATTTTTATTACCCGGCACTAGTTTTGATAACTTATCGCTTATCTAGTATAGTAAATTGAATGATTACTAGGAATCGTATCGTATATTTTTTAACTGAATCACAACAATGTCTAACGGTTCTGTTCGTCTGTTTATAGATTTTATGTTTATAATTATAGTAGCTGTTCCCGTGCGGCTTCATTCGCATGAAATTATGAAAATTTTATTTTACTGTTTACATTTGTCAAATTATCGATAGCAAATGTCAAAATGACATGACATGACAAACCTTGGCAATCTTACTTTCTTGATGTTGGCAACAACTTATGGTCTCTTTCCCACATTAGGGTTTTTATCCAAAACATTTACCCCTTAAGTTTAATGACGTGAAAATATATAGCCTAAAGCGCCTCGTAAGTGTAGGGTTTTTTTTTATTAAAAAAAGAATTTAAAAAAAATATGCAAATGCTGAAATCTTAGGCACCAAAGAAGTGTGTTTACGCTTTATTATAATAAGTATAGAAGTATAGATTATATAATATAGATTAATTTAGTCTAATTGTATTTATGTTTTTTTTGCTATGAAACTTTACTTGCATTTAGAAAATGATTTGATAGACTGTCTTATAGCGTCTTAGTTCTTTCGACAATTTGAATTT
>NW_013525281.1:5229730-5236234 GCF_000836215.1 Papilio polytes
CTGCCTCGCACAGCCTCGTTGTCGAACAGTCTGTCCTCGGCGGTATTTCCGAACCGATAGGACTTAGGGTCCTTCAAGAAGCGAGCCTATCATTTTCTCAAAAGCTGGCAATGCATCTGTGGTTCCTCTGGTGTTACGGATATCCATGGGCGTCGTTGACCACATCGGTGTTCTCGCCGCTCGTTTGTCTCCTTTTACTTAAAAAAAAGTTAGTATCCGTGTTTGTAGTTCAGTACCATCGAAGTTAAATGTAGGATGGTCATGTTAAAGACATTTTCACAGACGTTCATCGCAATTAAAATATAAGTGAAAATTTACGAATGTTTTCACTGATGTTGTTTTGATAATGTCGCATTATGCTTGATTTATGATGGATTATTTAATAAGATTAATTTTAAAATGATTTATTAAGTACACGTTTATATTATTCATTGCATAAACATGTTTGTTTAGTTAAATTTAGTATACTTATTGATTACCTAATACCTAAATTTCTTAGAGCGTCGCATCGCAAAATAGCAATAGACAATTTTGCAAATTACTAGTGGTTACCCGCACTATTTCCGGCGTGGAATAAAAAAATAGCCTATGTTACACATCAGCTACCTTCGAGTAAAACTCTCGACAAAACCAGTCCAATTGTTTCGTTGATAATAAAAAATAGTTCTTCGTTATAAAGATGACCAAAAGAATATGCTTGTGGAATGTAGTTTTACCGATATTTCATAAAGACATTCTTATTTTATTAACCGTATAGTTACTAGAAGTGACTGCAGTGAAATGCAGTTTCATTCAAAGACAACAATTTATCAAGATTTTACGATACATCAACATCATATTCACTGAGACTTAAGCCGTTATAAGATTACATTTGGTAGCTTTTGCCCGCGAATCCGTCCGCACGGCATTTTAAAAAAAACAAAAGTGATTATGATATGTTCTTCCAGACTATCCTCTACATCTATGCCAAATTTCATCGAAATCCGTTCAGCCGCTTAGGGTACAAACTCTAACAAACATACATCCATCTAAACTTTCACATTCATAATATACTAGCTTTCGCCTGCGACTCCGCCCGCGTGGTATTAAAAAAAAGTAGCCTATGTGTTATTCTAAACTATCCTCTACATCTATACCAAATTTCATCGAGATCCCTTCAGTCGTTTAGGCTACAAACACTATCAAACTCCATCCATCCATCCATCTAAACTTTCGCATTTATAATATTAGTTAGATATAAAATTAGTAGGATAAGATGTTAAAATACAATGTTTCAAGACAGGAAAGGTTATTTTTAACATACAATACTTTTCGAGAAAAAATAAGTTTCTCGTATTTTATATCGAGTAGGACGTGCTTACATTATCTCATACAGAACATTTACTGAAGCCCGGGGGACAGGTAAAACGTCTACGCGCGCCGACTTTGAGTCCGCTCGTTTAGTAAAAATCATATCAAGTTTAGCAATTTTGTACCCTTTTTAGTGTAGTATATTTACGATATATCTGCTTTATATTTCTTACCTTTTAATAGAATTCTAACAGCCTTTCCCACCACTGGCTGATAGAGTCTTAGATCAAAATCCGATATTTCTATCACATATTTTACACGTCGGATTACTATGAGGCAATTCACAATTTGGTGAGACAGGCCCTTGTTCTTTTAAATCTACTGTCTTATTTATGTTGATTATTAACTGCAGGATGTGAGGTGACAAGCCAAAGATAAATATGTACAGAATTTAGACACCAAGACATAGATGATTTTAATGACCAATATTACTGTCTGCGTGTTATAATTGATTTATTCTGTATCCATAGATCGCTTTAAAGTCCTATTTTTCTTTAAAACAACAATGTATGTTTCTTTTTAGATTATCGTGGAATTAATGGCAAGCGGTTGTCAGTTATCTTCACTTGTTCGTTTACGGAATTACTTGACGTCAATAATAAAAGCAACTTCCTTTTTATCATTTCCTCTCCAATAGTATTTTCTTAGGAAATACATATCAAATAATTCTCAAAGACAAGGCGACTACAAAATGATTACAAGCACGTATTCAATTATAATGTTTTATGACTTAATTAAAAATGTAATAAAACAATTTGAGTTATCTTTTTTTAATATGATAAAGCCACGTTTTGGTATACTAAAACATCGGGGGAAATATATCATCTCGTAATCGCTAGCCAATATTTGATAATCTTTATTATAGTCTTAGTGAAATCTCACATTTTACAATCTTGTTATCTGTTAGATAGCTACTTTTTATTAAATTCGCGTCTGATCTGTTTATTGACATACTAGTATAAACTATCAACGGTAACACAGGTAAGAAATAAACAATGTACTATTAAATTATAATCTATTAAATTTTCTTTAAAATTTATTATTCTTTTAGGTTAAAATATGAAGGTGTTTATATTTGGATTATTACTGGCATTCGCCAATGCTAGTCCATTACCTTTGGATGAAGAAGTCGATGGACCAGTAGAGTTTATTGTCAACGGCGTACCTGAAGGAGAAGCTTTAGAAATCGGTCACATTCTTGATATTCAACTAAACAAACATGCCGATGGGCAAGTAGTCGCTTCATCTGACCTTCTATACCCATTAACTGCACAAGGGTTGGCTGATATTGCATTGGCACAAGAAAACACACCCGAAAGACCTGATGTTGAAGGTTTACCTTTACCAGAATTACTTGAACCTTCTCCGGAAGTAGTCGTCCCCGGTCCGATAGTTCTTCCCATGCCGGTTCTTCCTGAAGTACAACCTGAACCAGAAGTCGTCCCCGGTCCGATTATTGTTCCCATGCCGGTTCTTCCTGAAGAACAAGCTGAACCAGAGGTCGTTCCCGGCCCGATTGTTCTCCCCATGCCAGTCCTCCCTATAGTACAACCTGAACCCGAAGTGGTAGAAGAATCCGTACCTCAGATCCCCAATGGTGAGATCTTCAACGACGGTAATGTGCAAGTCATTGTCAATGGACCCGAACAGCCCAGTGTGCTCTCATCCATCCAAAGCTGGTTCCAAATGGTCCTGAACTACTTCAGCAACGGCGTGCAAACCTCGCAGCAGATATTCTAAATTTAAAAGGCTGTTTTGTAATCTGTTTTGTAACTTTTGTAAATATCAATAAAACCGACAACTTTATACCAAAACCGAATACGAATTTCTGAAACATTTTCAATAAGGTTTTTTTTTTAATTTTTATTGTCCAATAACAACAACAATTATTATTTTTTATGTTTTGCAACATAATTAAGTTATGCTATCTTCATACAGAAATAGTTTGTTTCTGTGACATATAGCAAAATCTTAAAAAAACAATATTGCCAAATGAAATACTGCGCAATCATTGAGATACCATTACTACGCAATTAGGCATAATTGTGCGGCAGTGGAATATTTTGCTATGTCCAGACTTTTAATTTAACAAGCTATGGCCAGCGACTCCGTCGGCGTGAAATTAAAAAAAAACAAACAAAAGGATAGCCTATGAGTTCTTCCAGATTATCCTCTACATCTATACCAAATTTTATCGAAATCCGTTCAGCCGTTCAGGCTACAAAGTCTAACAAACATCTATTCATCTAAACTTTTGCATTTATAATATTGGTAAGATTATATTTGACATTACGAGTAAAGATGGCGTAAAGATAAATTCAATTATGTTGGATATATTACATATGAGCACTCCTAGAAATATGACAGTCATTATGACCACTGTTAAAATATTCAGAAGGCCATGAGGTCAAAGTCCTCAGTTTGAACATAAACATTTTCCGCTTTATATTTAATTTAAATCTTCATTAATCTGAACCAAGTCCCTGTGGTCTAAAACATCTTCGCCGCAAAACATAAACTATTCCACAGGGCCAACTTAATGTTCCTCGGTTTGGCATATTTTCAAATAAGTTTTCCCAAGTTCGGCTACTTAGCTCGTTAGCGCGCAGCGTCCTCAGTCACCTAACTTCGAATACATCGCCATTTTTCGAAGTTTATAGCTATAGTATTCAAGTTTGGTTTCCTTTATTTACATATGGATATTAGAATAGTATTGACAACTTTAAATGATTAATGCAAGCTTACAAGCATAAGAAAGTAATTGTATGTTGTAGAAATCTTACTAATATTATAAATGTGATAGTTTAGATGGATGGATGTTTGTTAGAGTTTGTAGCCCGAAGTGATAAACGGATCTCGATGACATTGCGCATAGATGTAGAGGATAGCCTGACAGATTTTAATTCCACGCAGACGGATATGGACGAAAACAAGTTACACATTAACACAATGATGAAAACCGTTACTATTTAAACCAAAGACTTAAGACAAGCCTACGTTTAGGTCATCTATAATTTTTATTTGAATACAACGCACTGTATAAGTTGTGGTTGTTTTAATAAGTTTTTTAACAATCCCAAACAAAGCGGGCAACACGCTCGGCCGTCACGCGAGCCGTTAACACGCCACTCTTGCTCGATTAAACCGCAGTGCTCGCCCGCTCGATTACAATTCTGCACCATTGTCACTCCTCGACATTGTCACTACTGTTCTAATAATACTGATTACACCACTAAGTAGCTGCAACATATAACTATTTTTGTCAATAGATGTGACGTCATACCACTGTTGTGAAAGAGCACCACAAGATCACAACTAAATACGGCACCGTATTGTTAATAAACATCTTAGAGTTTGGTGTTAAAATATGTATGGTATACTCGTAGTTGCGTTGCAAATGAATTTATCAAAAGGTGTAAAAACTATAATACTAGTTTTTTTTAAATAGTGATACTACATAATTAAATATGTACCCAATCATATCATATCATATATCATATAAATATTATAAATGCGTAAGTTACGATGGATAGATAGATGTTTGATAGTGTTTGTAACCTAAACGGCTGAACGGATCTCTATGAAATTTGGCACAGGTTTAGAGCATAGTCTGGAATAACATATAGACTACTTTTTATCCCGGGAACAGTTACGGTTCCCGTGGGATTCACTAATTTAGTTTTTTAATGTTTATTCGATCATTCTGCAACGGTTCATCATATCTTATTGAAATTTGGCACAGACATAAAACAGTCTGGAGTACACAAGGGATAAGGTTCCCGAGGGATAAGAAGCGTTTTGTTTCGATCGTTCGTATGTTTTCTAATACCACGCCGACGAAGTCGCGGGTAACAGCTAGTCTCATATATTATTAAGTAGGTAAATGATTATTTCTTTCTTGGCAAAGGAAGTTATGGAAAAACCCATAGCGTGTGATGGGTTTTGGAGAAAACAATGTCCAATGAAACTAAAATTACCGGTAATCTATATACAAAACTTAACCCTCAAAATTAGTTTAATGTAAATGATGGCGAGATTAAATAATTAATTTTTAAATTGTAAGTTAAAAGTATTCTCAAGATAAGCCAGAGCAACTACGTGTTGAGTTTATAAATATTTATCTTAGCTAGGTAAGCCTGGATTTGTCCCTAATGCTTAAATCCCAGTGCACTGGACACTGTAAACATGAGTTACGGATTTTCAGTTGTTGTAAAATAAATGTTCACTCGCTTATCACAAGTTGGATAGAATTGTTATTTTAATATTTATTCCTTTATATATTTTAAATGTAAAATATCCGTACATAAAAACAGTCTACCCCAATTCTATAAATAGGAAAGTAAAATTTTCATAGTATGTTAAAAATATATTGATTTTAAACTCGAATTTATCGTGTTCTTAAAAAGCTATTTTGCAAAATAAATATTTCAATTAGAGATTGTTTAGTTGATGAGAATTATATTTCTTTTCCACATTCATGGCGAAAGTCTAGGTATAATCTATTTTGCTATGACGTAAATGTGGTAAATGCATTTTCATGCTTGTGTCAACTTAATTTTCATCGGCGGTAGTCGGAGACGGCACGTAGAATGTACATGTACGTATTTTTAAGTCACATTTAAAGAGCATACCCAAAGTAAGTGATATGCATTAGAATTTTAAATATGTTTTTGACAGTAGTAATAATTGATTATTATATTTTATGTTATTTCCAGTAATAAGTGTAATAAGTAGGATACAATAATCTACTAAAATTAACAATTGAAAAACCGAATGCATATAACGCATGGTAAAATGTAATATCTCCGTAGCACGGCGTAGCCCGTAGCGATGCTGACGCACTCCCGGCCCGTAGCTGAAGCGACTTGTGTAGCCATTGCCCTCTACGTACGCATTTTTTTTACAAATATTTTTCTTTTCACTTACATTTTGTTCAACACGGTTGAGTTCACATAATGCTTACTGTTACAATTTGATCTACATTTAAAAGCATATAGATTTAAATAAATAGATTACTTACTATGTGCTTAAAAATTATTTCGAAACTCTAGTATAGACAATGAATTTATGTAAGAAAGCTAATAAAGTCATCGTAAAGTTGTTTAGAACTGTCCGTCTGTCGTTAACTAAGGCTATTTATAAGCTGGCAGCGTC
>NW_013525281.1:5236583-5279895 GCF_000836215.1 Papilio polytes
CGAGCGTTACCGTGTCGTGTCGTGTCGTGCCGTGCCCGACCGGCACGCTCCGCGCCCCTTCCCACGCGTTCGAACATGTCCCGAGTTACACTGTGGCGCGAAGTCAGGTTAGTTACCATGCTTTAAATTGATTGTTTTATGGTATATGAGCTTGTTGCGTGTGTTTGTGATTATTTTAATTTTTAATTAAGTTCTGAAGGTGAAGTGGCTGCTGTCGGGTTCGGAGTGCTTATCCTGACCTATTTTAACTTGACATCAATGAAAAGAAAGTCACTTTACTTACAGCTTTACTTTTAATTGATGTAATAATTTACGTGAAATATTATATTAGTTTTAATTAAGTTTTAAGTGACAAATATACCTTTGCTTAACTTAACGTAATATAACCGCAATAAAAAAATAATCCTTTGTCTTAAATTTACTAGCGCAAAATGTGTGGAATAAAAAAGGATGTATAAGATGTTAGTGAGTGGTTAGTAAGATAATTTTGAGCTCAAATAAAATCAAAATAAAACCTTTTATTATTAACTAAAAAATTTATTACACCCGCAAAGTAATAATTTAATTTGAATTTCACTACATGTAAAAATAGGCACGCAAGATACTTTCTGAATTAGAACTCCTAAAAATTCTGAAAGCCTAACACTATAAAGATTTTGTTAACTACTGAATTATCTGAAAGTGACGGAAAAGGGACAAGGACTACAGGTAGTTAAATAATAATGTTTACGTGAAATAAAATTTTCCAACTATTTGCGTATTTTAGGATTAACCAACGGATATTGTGTCTTATATGTCTGTTACATCGAGCAAATAAAAGATAATAACTTCCTATTTAATCTACGTCTATAAAACTAATTATTATAAAGGGGTAAGATTCACATTTTTGAATATAAGGATTAAACATAAAAACTAAGATACAAAAAATTATTTTGCATGTAGCAAACTGAATTACAACTGTGTAATGGAATATATAAAAACATAGAATATATTGATTTCTTGAAAATTATTTTATATTCCGCGCGAACGAAATCGCAGGCAAATGCTAGTGTCAAATTTTTAGCTAAAAATAATATGTTGCTAAAATATCTAGAGACGGAGACGTTAAGGTTTGAATAATAAAGACAAGAATAAAGTAATATCGGTGACATTCCTTTATCCATTTCTATTACATGATAGTGCTTTCTACTGATAAGCTTATTCGAGAAAATATATTTTACTATTAGACGTAACAATTTTATCACAAAAACGCGAAATTTCCTTGAGTTCTTTTGTGTTTTCTCGACTTGCGCGGACGCTTGAACGCGCCTTCACATAGCAATAGAGTCCAACAAATGGCCGAATCAACTTTCTCAATGTTTTCTTATGGAAATTTAAACGAAGAAGGATATAATTTATTTTTCTTTTGGTTATGATTTACGACAAATTTCAAAAAACTTATTCGTAAATGTAGATTTGTTACAAAATAGCATCAAAACTTTTTTAGTGTTTCAATATACAAGGTTTCCTATGAATCTATATGCTAATATACTGTGTATTAGAGAGAGTTTTAAATTCGAGCTATGTGATAAAGAAATTGAAAAGCTAACCTCTTTAGTCTGGATTATGCGGGATGATAATGAAAACAGTAATTAGGAAATTTAAATGTGGAAGACTACGAAGGCAGAAGATCGAAGTAAGAAAGGATGGATTGTGTTCAAACGGATATGGAGGGAAAGCATACAAATATTACTGTTGATTGTAATATATATGTATGTAAATATATTGTGCCGACCCTCCGTAGGGAAGAGGACAGGAAAATGATAATACTCGTGGGATAGAATTAGACTCAACATAATTATTAATACAAACTCTGAATGTTGATATTAAAGCAAGTTTAATGAATTATTCGCTTAACAGAATTACTTGTAAAGTTAATTTATCGCGCGCGGCTTCACTCTGTCGGTAATTAGAGGAAAATGTAATCAATTAGCTTTCACAAATAATAACAAGTTTTACCTGAACTTTTGGCCGCTTAAAGTTCGCTGAATTTGATATACATTTTCAAAGCGTAATTATTATTCGTGGCCTAATTAATGTTGCGATTTTAACAAAGTAACTTTTACAATTTAAAAATATTAATAGTTATGTTTTTACAACTTCAATATGAATTTTACAATGCTCCTTGCGGATAACGGATGCGTATTTTTTAAATAGTTTTTTTTATAACCTATGGTCTTGTACTTGTTCTGCTCGCAGCCTAGAGCCATATTATTTACATCGCGTACATATGGAAACCTAACTTGGGGTATGCTCCAAGCCCCTAATGAGGACATATAGTTAGCTGGTGATGATGGTGGTACAATAAAGTAATTTTATGAGCGAAAAAAAGTACCGCAGGTATGAAAAAAGTTACCAAGTATAAAGTTCACAGAAATATCATTATATTAACTTAGTTCATTCTTTTCCATACATTAGTCATTTTAATTCAGTTAAAGGTTAATATATCATAACAATAGATGCCATTATTTGTTGAAAGCTTTTCACATATTTAGAACTAATATTAAACAGCGAGTTTCAGACCTAGTATTAAGTTTATTAACACGACGACGCCGAATAACAATCTTTAGGTACAAAAATCATGTTTCGTTTACATAAGGCATTTTCATTGCTTCAACCAAAAATCACTTTTTTTCTGCATGTACGAAAAACCGCGTTTATTCCGGGTTATCGTCGAAATAGCTGGATTGATTTTTTCGGGACTTTTACTCAAAGTTGATGTGTGCGGGAATAACGGAGACACTTTTTTTTCGCGCTAAGGAAGTCGCGGGTAACTACTAGTCAACAAATAAAATAATTTATTTTGTACATTTAGTAAGTTGTTAAAAATGCTTTCATTACTTGAACAAGCCACGTATAGAAAAGTAGTATATGTAACGCCGACCCATCATAGGGAAAAGGATAAGAAGAAATGTTTGTATTAACTAACAAAAAGTGTATAAATTAAATGCAATAGAAGGCAATTAAAAGTTAATTCTAAAAGAGAAAGTATTATTATTCGAATTGTAAATTTAAAAGTTTATACAATAAAAACACCGATTGTCTGCAGGCAACAATGGGCTTGTTGGTTTGTTCGTTATTTGTATGTAAACAAAAGATGTAGTGTACGGTTATGACATAGTTTTCAGTAGCAAGCGCTTTAAGAATCCGCCTTAATGGGTTCCGGTAATGCGGACTGGAATCACGCGGACTGTCGACGTTCGTCCCCTTTTCCCGTCCAAAGGTTTTAGGTCACACGACTACGGATGGTTCCTCACTTCTGCAACAGATTCTTTTATTGTAAAACGTCGAATCATCTTTCACTTAGCTACATAATGTGAAGCTTTCTGAATAAACTAAAAATAACACTTGTAGGAAAAGTGTTACATAGTATTGTGTTGTATTACAAATACGTTGCTATATGTGTTAGTGAATGAATTTTTTTAAATAATATAAGAAAGTCACATCAAAGACAAGAACGTAGAATTTTCTTCTTTTAATAAAGTCCTTTGTGTCATTATTAAGACTTCGATAACATAATGGAAAGCGTCCGAAAATATATTCGAGAGCACGTAATATCATGAAAGGTGTTCTAAAAGTGTCTGGGTATGCTTGCCATCCTTTTATTGGATACCAAGCGTACATAGCTCCGTTCTGAGCGTGATATTCAGACTGTCTATTAGTCTGGAACTGGGTTGCCAGTTAGCCGTTTTAAATTCCAATTTCAAAAGTGCTAAAAAGCGGTGCACACCGGTTTAATCCAATTTTATTGCGTTTTCATGTTAACATGTTAAAATCGTTGAAACGGAAATTTGTAATATGCCTACCACTACAAATTACGAACTTTACGCTTTTAATCTGACTTTACTCTACGATTTTAGGTAAACTGCATTAATAAAAACTAGCGAAACTAATTCACAAATTTAATAACTGTACTTCTATCACTTCTTCGAGGAAGATTAAAAAAATAAGACAAGAGACACACTGGAGTAAATGTAATAAATCATTATAAGAAACCACAGCACGGTTAAAAAGCGTTAAATCCGTTGTTAACGTACTCATCATAAACATATTTACAATTATTCACTCATAATAACTATTCACTAATACATCTCATTGTTAACTCTTCAAATCCTGTTCGAATCTTCTTTTTATTTCATTTGTTTTTTCTACAACAAAAAAAGAAATGGTCTTGTGGCCAGTATGCAACCTCTTTGTCGATATGAAAATTCCTTGTCTACAAAAGAGATTGGATACCTCATTCTTCGATCAACAATAAATAATGTTACTTTATAACTATATAAACCCATGAGAATTAATTTCCAACAACAATGATGTCTATTGTTCGTACTAGGTGTTACAATTTCGTTTGCCTGTATTTGATGTCGGAGAAAATATATTATTTACGCAACAAACATCTTGATTTCTCGCGTAAGACGCTTCGCGTGAGATATTTTTCACGTTACTTAAATATGCACAAATGGTTCAGGCGCTCCCTGAAGACTAACGAAAGGTCAGACTTTTTCCTTTTATATTGGTTTCGGTCGATCTGTAGCCGTTTTATCCTTCGATTTTCCTACTTCGATCTAAATCAAAACATCTGTGATTCTTCCAGCAGAGATAAGCGCATAATCACGTAAAGCGTCCGGTAAACGATGAAATTTTGTCTCAAAGATTGATCAAGGTTTTCATCAAATATTTGTAAGGTAAAGGCGTCAAAGGATTCTATCTGTCAAGGGGGTATAGTTTAGAAGACCACATGCTACTTAGTTTTTTTTTTTAATATCTATGCGGACGGAGTAGCGGGCGAAAGCTAGTATTATCATAAAACACATACGGTTATCACAATGTACACATATTGTACAATGTATATTTGCTTTGTATTTGGTTAGTCCAGTTATAACAATCAAAGCGTATAAGAAAACTGGGCCCCTTCTAAATAACAGTAAGTCATAAAACTAAGATTATATCATGGTAAAACTTTACTATTACATTTTTTTGGGTCACAGAAACAAAGCTAGGAGTAAGGCAATTTGTAATCTCCATCCGAGATAATATTTACTTTATTTTGTTGTTTATTTTCTTTATAAGAGAAAAGGAAACGAGAAGGGCAGAGGTCACCGGTGACTGATCGCATTATCAACGTCGTTACGTCATTTGTTACCGAGACTTGAATGGATTTAAAACATACTTTGTTTCTTATAGGGCAACGTAGTTTAACGCTTTGTATTTCTTCAATCCATATCTATACTATTATAATAAAGCGTAAACAAACACTTCTTTTTTGCCTAAGATGCATTTACAGCATAATTTTGGATAGTTCTTTTTTTTAATAAATAGTCCTACACTTACGACACGCTTTAGGCTATATGTATTCACGCTATTAAACTTAGCGGACAAATGAATTGGATAAAAACCTTAATGTAGGAAAGAGATCATGAACTACGAGCTGCCAACATCACGGAACCAAGGTTGCCATTCTTGCATTGGACTTTGACACTTTACAAATGTAAACAATGAAATAAAGTTTTTATAATTTCACGCGGATGAAGCCGCATGGGAACAGCTAGTCTATTTAATATTAAAGAACAGTTTGTCTTTACATATACATCGAAAATATTGTTAACTGATAATTTAAAAATCAATACAAGTTCGTCGGCCTCTAGCAACACCTCAATTTCGAAACGTATATAAATTTCCCTTGTGAGTCAGTCTTGATTAACTTTTTTCAATATTCGGAAATCAATGAAATCATTTCTCAAGTTTTATTATTTTTTAATGAATTTCTTGTGTTGTCATTGTTACCCGAATCCCTAGTCGATAAATTGTCGAAAATAAGTTCTGTAGTCCGATCTCATTTAACTCTCTAACGTTTAATATTTTTGGACACTTACAGATTAAAATTATCTGATAAATCAATGAGGTTGGAGTTTATTATACATTTGTGAAGTTTATAAAGTTTTTTTCTGATAAGCGATTGATATCGAGTATCTCAAGTTCCGGTGGATCAAAGTTTCCGTTCTCACTTCCATCTCACTTTTAATAAAACCGCTTTTGAGGAACAACTTTGAGATTTTCAAGCCATTCTCAAACTTCTCAAGTGCTATTGAGTTGCTAAAGAAAAGGCATAAATTGTAGATGAGACTTCGATTTCTTGATTTTTTTGAAGTCAAAACGAAATTTGCAATTCTTTGGCTAACTAAAAATTTAAACAATGGATGAATGGAAAAACTTTCGAATTATCAATATTATACATACTATACAGTCGTTTTAACCACTAAGGGCGTACCTTAGGATAGATTTTATATATTAATTGAATTTTTAAAGCGCCTGTAAAAATTGTACTGCAAAAAAGCGTTAGTCTTTCCAAATGATCAAAACAAAAGGGTAAAAAAAAATCACTTTCATTAGAACAGTTGAAGGGCGAAGTAAAAGCGACGAAAGAACTTTCAGTAATAATATTTGTCTGTGAACGAGCGCGTTTGAATACGACAAAAAGCGGAAATGACATCCGCCGCAGCGCCACCCGACATCCGGCGGCGAACGGAGCTGTTTCCAATTGTAATTAAGTTTTACTTAACCGAAACATTGCGTCACTTGATGTTCAAAACGTTTAATTAAAATCAAACAAGTTTGTTTTCATAATAACTGTGTTATTTAGATTAAATAACTATTAAATCATACTAATATAGTAGAACCTCGATAACTCGAACTTTGGTAACTTAAAAACCTCTATAACTTCAAAAAATAATACGTTCCCTTCCCATCAGAGCCCAAAACCTCCACAACATAGACCCTTGATAATTTAAAACCTCTATAACTTAAAATGTTTTGTTTCCCTTGGACTTTAACTTATCGAGGTTGTACTGTATTATAAATGTGAAAGTTTAGTCGGATGGATGGATGTTTGTAAGAGTTTGTACACTAAACAGCTGAGCGGATTTCTTTGAAATTTAGTGTAAATGTAGAGGATAGTCTGGAAGAACACATAGGTAGCTTCGGTTTTTTAATTCCACGCCGATGGAATCGCAGGCGATATCTAGTACATAATAATATAGATATATTAAATAAAAAAAAACAAGTCATTTCGTTTGCCATCCACTATTTAACAACCGGTTGTCCAAGTTTTAGCATTTTAGCAGAAGAAAAAATATAACAAACAATAGATACGCTACTGTAAAGATAGCTTGTTTTATAATCATGTTTTATGTCACCAGCTGGCTGACATGAAAGGGATGTTCGTTCTTATAAAGCCAGCGATAAGTTAGTGAGTACGCGTGATCCGAGCGAGGCGGCGAGGCGGCGCGGCGGCTGTCGAATATAAATTATCCAGATTCATTCGCGCCTATACATCGGATTTATTTCGATGTACTTACGAGCAATATTTTATTGAAAAAGTAAAATTATGTGCATACAGAAATCGTTGCTGAGTACTACTTGATTTCGATGCCTAATGGAGAGATAAATTTGACTGGAGCTGAAAATGGTTAACTTTATACAATTTCGTAATGTTCATTTGTCCTTATTTTAAATAAAAACTAACATTTATGTATATTGTGTATAGTTTAGAATTAATTTCAAAGCTTAAGATTTATCGACTATGCAAAAGTTTATGATGAGATGATATTTTTGCTAAAGACGCGTTTTTCCAAAAAACTAAACAATAATTTAATTTTTATTTTAGTAAACAAATACTTTAACTTTTTTAGTTTTCTTTTATGATATGAAATAACCATTTGTAAACAGCAAACATTACATCTACAAAGTTTCTATTTTCATATTGTAATGACTACAATGTAATCGATCCATTACCTCATTGGTTGTAAAACTAAAGAACGTTAAACGCAAGAATATTTATACAGCAACTCTGAATTTTATGTTTTAAGATTCTACTCTAAGAGATTACTAAAATTGTATTTATTTTACACGTTTCAGTACATCTGAAGATATACTCTTAAAATAGAAGTTTGTAAATAGAAATAGAAATAATTTTATTTAAAAAACAAAAGATTAACAATTGCAATTACAGTATACCAAATTAAGCTTATTACAATATGTGGTTAATACGTTTAATCTGGTGATGTCTACACTAGGCAATGCCTGTATTGTAGGCACCGACATTCAGCAGTTCTACTTAATAACTACTTAATTCTATTAGAAGCTTTCTCTTCAATTGTTACAACACTAAACTAGACGATAAGTTAATCTCGGCCTTATCCTCCGGAAATTCGGTTCGTAATAGCTTGACATCGATTTGACTTTATATTAGCGTGTAGACACGATTACAATTTGATTTCCTTTCCGATATCCCGGATTGGCAGACATTACGTATATCGAGCGTTCGCTTAGTTACAATCCAAGTGGGTCTTAAACCCGTGACTAACTCCAACAAATCTGGCTTTATTGAGGTCCCGTGCTTGAAATGTATAATGTGTTTTCCTCTTAAGGATTGATAGAGACGTGCTTAGTAGGCTTAACCAACAACCCTTAATTTTATCCATAAAAGAGGATTACAAATTTTCATATGAGAATTAGAAAAGGATCTGGAATGTAGTCATTTAATCAGTGGTTTCGATTAAATTCGCTATTGAAATTCCATTTACAATCTATAAAATGTTCTTAAATGGTTTACTTTTAAATGCTATTAATAAATTAGATTTAGGGTCAGTCCCACCAGTAGCTGATAAAGGCTTAGATAGCTTAACAATGACTTCACTTTCAGATAAGGGAACAACATCCGATATTTTTACCACACTTTTTACATGTTGGATTGTTATCAGAAAATTAACAATTTGGTGGGACAGGCCCTTAATCTATAAACGGAGAGGATTCGTAGCACCTTCGTAGATTGAAGTGCTACCGTATTTCATAGCATTGGCGTAGTTCGTAGACATAACTTCATAGACAAATAGACAGACTAGTATGTTATTAAGGAAATAAATAAGAAACGAGTATAGTTAAAACATACAAATGTGAGTAACATCTAGTTGTTTCATTTTCAATAAATAAACACTTACATAAGGTAATAGAAGAAGAAGTTTGTAATAATCTATTATTATAGGTAATATTGTAGGTAAAGTGGAGCATATTGCACGTAATGCGTCATCAATCTTGTACTACCCACATTACTGTGCTCAAATCAATAATACGTCATCACAGAGAGACCTTTTCAAAAGGAGACTATAATTTTATACGAAAGTTCTAATATCATTGTTATGAAAAATATACAAAGTTATATTTTACTATAGATTCTCTATTTTAATTCTGTTACATATATCATTTTAGGCAGATTCTGAAGTTAAAATTTTATGTAACATCGTTTACACATTTTTATTTTAATCTAATGGACTTGTTTAGTTAGTATTTATTCGTTTAATATTATAAGAAAAAACAATTTAAATCCGTTAGTGTTTGATAAATTATGGATTTAAAAGTACGATCGAGTAACGAATTATACTCAAAGTTTAATAATTATAGCAGTATGAATTTATAGCAATAATAACTTTCGACCGCGACTCCGTCCGCGTAGAATTAAAAAAACATAAGTAGCCTATGTGTTTTTCCAGACTATCGTCTACATCTATGACAATTTTCATCGAAATCTGTTCAGCCGTTTAGGCTCAACACTCTAGCAAACACACATCCATCTAAACTTTCGCATTTATAATATTAGTATGATATGATGGCTTTTCTGTAGATCTTACGTAGGGCGTCACTTACGCCCTGGCGCTTTATTAATTGGCTCTATAACCGGATTGATTCAATTCAAATTCCAATCCAATTCACCGCATTCGATAACGAATTGATTGCGACGTGTTTTTTGCACTTTTTATTTTGATATTGTTATTATTATCTTTGTTAAATCAATCTCGAGAGTAATCATTAAAATTGGGAATTCCGAATGAATTTTGTATGAAACAACTGCGAGAAATCTATATGTTTTAAGCAATTTTTTGCAGAGAGAGTAAATATTCTACATTACATAAATCTTAAGAGCGCGCGCACACCATTGACTTATGTAACTCCATCCTAATAATTAAGGTGCGGACAATACTCGATTTTTAGTTGTGCAACTAAACAGTTGAATTGGCTGCGAAACAATCGACAATCGCACAACCGTTGTGCGATAATTAGTCAAAGGTGTGCGTTCGCTTATAAAATAAATTATTTAGGAAAGAAGTTAAATATATTTGTCGTGTTAAAGTGACAATTTACGCTCGCCTTTGAATGCTTAATCGTTCAGCGCGGATTTTGTAGACTCCCGTCGCGTTTCCGTTATATTTCTTTCAAGATTGTTATTCTCTGAGGAGAAATTTCAGGGTACTGTCGAGTTATTCATACATAAGAAATATCGTTACAATGGAATTGTAATCTCATTCAATGGCCTGTCAACCTTTAGTATAAGTTTCATACTTTTCGATTTCCGATAACTTCAATACTTTTCCTTTTCTACGAAGAATTGATAAGATTGCTAAGGAAAAAAAATCAGTTGTCCATTTAAATATTACACGTAAGTTTTCAAGTTATTGTACTTTATATCATACTAATATTATTAATGCAAATGTTTAGATGGATGGATGGATGGATGTTTGTTAGAGTTTGTAGCCTAAACGGCTCAACGGATCTCGATGAAATTTGGCATAGACATAGAGGATAGTCTGGAAGAACATATAGGCTATTCACTTTTGTTTTCATCAATTCCACGGACGGAGTCGCGGGCAACAGTTAGTCTTAAATAAAACCGCACATTTTAAAATAATTCCAACACTTTAAACACTTTCTATAAAATGTTTGCATTGCAATTATCAAATCAAACGAACGGCCACGTTATTAAAGCGTACCTTTCTCGGAAGTATTTAATCCTCCCTGGTCGATTAGCAAGCGCGATAAAATAGCTCAGTTTACTTAGTAATTCATTTAGTTCTTGTGCTAAAGAGTTTTTACTTAGAAATCACTTTATGAGATTGTTTACGATCCTCGTCGCATATTAAAATTTAGAAAAAAGCCTTAAAAGTAGCGACAGATTTTTAATACAACGAATGTCGAGTAATTTTAAAATTTATTGATATACTAGCTTTTGTCCGCGACTCCGTCCTCGTGGAACTAAAAAAAAAAACGAAAAACAAGTAGACTATGTGTTATTCAAGACTATCCTCTACATCTATGCCAAATTTCATCGAGATCTGTTCTGAGGAACTTTTCCATTACTATAGTAGTTGTAAGATTTAAAAACAAATGTTACATTTCAAAATAACTTGGTCTCTATCAAACATACTCTCAGAAATATGTAAAGTTCTAAAATCCTTCTAAATTAAAAAGAATGGAGCAACAATAAAAATTCTGCTTGCAAATAACTATGAATATGAAAGGTCGACGAATTGTTTCCATCGAGAAATATTCAGCGAAGCGTTTTCGCAACAGTATGTCAGGAAAAATACAAAGAATTTTTGAGCTGCCACGGCAAAGGCTCGGCATATTTATAAGCCCCGACGACGCTTTGTGGTAACGACAAAATTACTTTGATTTATGAACTGACTTTACGACTTGTCCACTGGGTTGCTGGCTTTTCTGTAAAGCTTAAAAAGTCTTTTGTGTAACTTTTTAAAAGGACAAGATTTTTAGAACATAAAAGTTAATTAAGATTTTAGGATAACCTTAAAACTTCCGTACATTGAAAGACCGTTTCAATTATTTACGCTCAATTGACCACCAAGTGTTGATTTACAGATTTTTACTATAAAATAGTATAAGTTACGTTATTATTTTTATAATATACTTATCGTATCATGCTAATATTATAAATGCGAAAGTTTAGATGGATGGTTGGATGTTTGTAAGAGTTTGTATCGTAAACGGCTAAACGGATTTCGATGTAGATGGAGAGGATGGTCTGGAAGAACACATACTCACTTTTGTTTTTTTTTTATTACCACTCGGACGGATTCTCATGTGAAAGCTAGTTGTGAACAAACGGTCTAATCTTACTTATTCTTGTATACGATAAGTCTACGTAAATCACATACCTTTGAAGTTTTTCTCACAAATATCTCGTTAGTCTAGTTGAGTAAATACATGATAAGTGTAGCAACAGCTTTTGACGGCGATGGATGAGTTGTTTGATGTTATGAAGCGAGCCGCAAGTAAGTGATCGCATTTTTATGATAATGAGCGGCTAGCTAAGTTGAGTTTGTGTTTTATGTTTACGTAATATAATAAATTTTGTTAGAGGTAGAGCTTAGTATTATATTTATAGTAATTACTAACTCGTACTAGATATCTGAATTACCTACTCGCCTAGATATCTGAATTACCTAAAAGTTAATTAATTGCTAACATATCAATAACTGCTGCTAAAGACTGTTTGTTTCTTAAGCAGTCGCTTAGTGTAGATTATAAAAAAATCCCACGAAGGGACAGCTAAGTTACTTTTAAATAACTCTCCTTCTTCTTGACAGTCATCCTAGAAATCTTTGCAAATATATACTATACTCGCTTTTACCCGCGACTCCGTCTGCGTGGAATTAAAAAAAAACAAAAGTGAGCCTATGTGTTCTTCCAGACTATCCTCTACATCTTTACCATATTTTATTGAAATCCGGTCAGCCTTTTAGGCTACAAACTGTCCAATCATCTAAAATTTCGCATTTATAATATCAGTTTGTTACACGCCAAAGTTCGAGCTTTGTCATTCATATAAAGAAGTTCATACAAACAAGCCGAGGGCGTCAGTATTGTGGTTGAATAAATAAACTTATCGACGATCGTTTTTACGAAATACGATTGGCAAACATTTGCGGACAATAACTTCTCTTTGTATTATTGTTGAAATTAATAAGTTGATTTTAATTGTGTTGTTTTTACAGACATAATAAGAATTATTTGATTGTGAAAATCTCTACGAAAACTCTGTAATCTTAGTTGGACGAATTATATTATCAAATAATAAAATTCACACATTCCTATTTAGTAACAGTATTTATAGGTTAGTTTTATTAACCACTTAATAGTTAAGTTTTATTAATCACTAAGTCAAACAAATTCATAACATAATTGATTGAATTATACTGTTCACAAAATAAATAAGCATCGCTATATAAAACCTTAGTTTTCATATTTACATTTCACTTCGAAGCTACCAGGATACCATAAAGACGCAGGATACTTTCTAAAGCAAAGCTGTAGCATGTTTAGTAGTAATAGTTTCCGCTTGGGCTTGAGCGATCGATACACCAGCCACCGACGCCACACGGAGCCGTGACGTCATTATAATTAAACCTACTTGAGTCCGGACCTTTTGATATCAGATGCAAAGGGAGTTATATAATTCTAATAGCTATCGCCCGCGACGCCGTCCCCGTGGAAAAAAAAAAGTAAATAGCATTCGTGTTCTTCCAGACTATCCTCTATGTCTATGCTAAATTTTATCGAGATCCGTTCAGCCGTTTAGGCTACAAACTCTAACAAACATCCATCCATCCATCTAAACTTTCGCATTTATAATATTAGTAAGATAGAATACTGGCATAAAACATTTGAATATGATATAAGACATTGACATTTACGTCTAAATAAAAATGAAAATTAATTGTGTTGTTATAAAATATTTTCATTCGACGTTAAACAGAATTATTTCATTTTTGAACGTTGTCGAACAAAATACGCAATTATGATAACAAGGTAGGGTCTATAAGGTCACGTCTAAATCTCCGGGGATCATGTCGGAGCGAACAATCTCGTTACGATTCCTCGCCGACATTTTCGTTAATTTGTCAAAATATCAACCGCTTTTTAACATGGAACGGTAAAAATAAGGACGAATTTTCATGATTTGTATTTATTAAAACACTGGCTTTCGCCCTCAACTCCGTCCACTTGGAATAAAAAAAAAACAAAAATAAGTAGCCTATGTGTTCTTCCAGACTATACTCTACATCTATGCCAAATTTCATCAAGATCCGTTCAGGAGTTTAGGCTACAAACTCTAATAAACATCCATCCATCTAAACTTTCGCGTTTATAATATTAAATGTATAAATAAATAATATGAAATAGGATGGAATAAAGTTAAAATGTATAAGTTTTCATAGCACTTAATTTCTGTGTTGTAACTGTATTGAAATTGTTTTTCGGTAAGCGTAAAGATTTTTTTATACTGTACTCATTAAGAACAAAACTTGAATACAGAACAAATAAATCATGGTTTAATACTTAATTTATTACATACAAGTCTTTATTACACTCGTAAGTTTAACATGTTGGCTGTGAGCCAGAGATCTCGTCCTACCCGCATACCTCGGAGCTAAACAAAACGGTTATGAATACAGATACAAGAGTTTTTGTATGAAAAACATCATTAATCGAGTCATGAAAAGGTCCATCGAGCCCTTTTAGAGGCGTTGAACGTAGAGTTTTTGTTATTATACAGCTTTCAGCGCGATTGTTTTGCTGACAAGGGTAACGGAGATAATATTGTGTTATTTTAAAGGCTAAAGATCAATTTGAGGTGTAACTAACTTAACAAAAACAATGCATTCACGATAATATGACACTTTCACGTTAGAATGAACGTGTTACTAAACTGTGAATACATGATGATTTTTTTTAAATAATACAGTATCCTGTAAAAAAACCTAAACACTTCGTAGTGAAATCCTTGGTTACGGGATTTTTATGCACCGTTAGTTGTCTATATTTGAGTTTGGTGCGTTATCACAGGAATTTGCTTATGCGCCATTTAGTAGAATATCATAACTTAAAGTAAAGTCAATACTCACGAAGAAGCATTACTTTATTACATTTTAAATTAAATGTATTTTAATCCAGCTAATAACAGAAACAAAGCCGTGGAAGGGTGTGAGCAGCGTGATACCGCTGAAGCTACTTTCAAGAGATTTGAAGCTTGCAAATGAAAAAAGTTGAATAAAAAGTAATCAAAAAAATTCGCATTAAATAACAGTAATTCCTTTTTTTTATATATTCCAAGTTGACGGATGAAACCTTTACGATGACTACGAGTATATTATAGGTATGCGATCTGACAGTCACTAAATAATTTTTGCCCGACTGATAGGAGGGTAATAATTTCCAATGGAATATAAAAGCGCGCGGACACCTTTGCCTAAACTATCGCACATTTGCTTAGTCTCGCTTTCATTCTTACAAGCTTGTATGGAGGTGCGCAAACTACTCGAATTTTTAGTTGTGCAACTAAACAGTTGAATTGACTACGAAACAATCGACAATCGCACAACAGTGTGATAGCTTAGTCAAAGTTGCGGGTGTTCTGAATGTTATTATTGTTATTATTAATTATTACATTATGAAGTGTGAGGTGTAAGATGTAAGGTGTTACTAGATTCATAGTCTTTCCCTGAGTTTTTTTGAAATGTTTTTAGTGTTTTATATAAACTAAATACCAGTTAGTTTGGAAGCGTTTAGTTTTAGTTTAGTATATTAACGATGTTACTATATCCGCAATTGCCTCGTCAGTTTTACGTCACATCGTTCTTTTCTAATTGCGATATATTTGGCAAACTGCCAGCGTTAAACCATTCATCACTTTTTATACGGTCAAAAATCAACACTTTAGAGCTTGTTTTCGCAAACAAATATTGCCTTTTAGCCAATACTGACGAATTTACATGAAACAAAACGAAGCGTAGATACGGTCAATTTGACGCAGTTTAAAAAAGTTTTCGATTAATAACCAAGCTTTTTAATTGTACAATGTTTTGTGTCAATTTTTGCGTGCGTCTTAACCTTCTAAGTATAAGATACAGTAGAACCTCGATAAGTTAAAGTCCAAGGGAAACACTAAATATTTTAAGTTATAGAGGTTTTAAGTTGTCAAGGGTCTATGTTGTAGAGGTTTTGGGCTCTCATGGGAAGGGAACATAGTATTTTTTGAAGTTATCGAGGAGAACCTTGATAACTTCAAAAAATAATCTACTGTTTATGGATAATGGTATTAATTCCATTGTTTTTCTGATAAATTTCGTTATTACTTAGTAGCGTAGTTACTTAGTAGATATTTATACTAATAAATTATTCTTTTAAAGAGGTACAAAAGACTATATTTGTATGTACTTTGTTACATTTATTTCAGGTCGTTTAGTAAAATATGATGTAACGTAGCAATGTTACAATAACAATGTCCAAAGCAACAAGTTCGCTGCGACGATTTTTCATAGAAGCAAAGCGCTGAATCTGACAACCAGATTGTGGAAAATGTACCAAGAATTTTCTACATATGACTATTTTAAACTTTGATGTAATGTTTTTTTTTACATTAAGATGTCTAAACAAAATGTAATACTATGCTTAAATACTTTTACAATGTTTAAACATTTGTATAAAGGCATATTTAAAAACGCACATCGTAAGCATTATCCCTATCCGAATTCGTATGCTTAGATTTATAGATGATATCTTACTAGTCTTATTTCTTATTAATATTATAAATGCGAAAGTTTCGATGGATGGATATTTGTTAGAGTTTGTAGCCTAAACGGCTGAACGGATATGTAAAATTTGGCATAGACGTAGAGGATAGTCTGGAAGAACACAAAGGCTACTCACTTTTTTTTGGACTAGGACGGAGACGCTGGCGAAAACTAATCAATACTTACTAATATAATAAAGCTTAAACGCACACTTCTTTGTTGCCTAACATGTCAGCAATTACAGTATGTATTTGTATAATTATTTTTTTAATAGAAAGCCCTACACTTACGTCACGTTTTAGGCTATATATTTTCACGCCATTAAACTTAGGGGGTAAATATTTTGGATAAAAACCTTAATGTGAGAAAGAGACCATAAGTTGCTGCCAACATCAAGGAAGCAAGATTGCCAAGGTTTGTCATGACATGTCATTTTGACATTTGCTGTTGATAATTTTCATAATTGAATGCGGATGAAGCCACACGGGAACAGCTAGTAGTTCTACAAATATTAAAAAGTATTTGCAAGAATCTTATTGCAGCATGTTTTCAAATAGTTTTATTTTTTTAATTTCTTTACATCTCAAGATTTTAAATTCATATCATAGTAAGATAATGGATGTAATACTGAATATTCCGTAGAGTTAGGTCAGTAGGTGATGCAGTATGATAATGTAGGATGTAAGAAGGTCGTCACTAGCCGCGAGCAATCGATTGACGATATGAATGACCTCATAATTATTCACGATATCCATTGATCATATTAATCGGTATTGGTTCACGTTTATTTAAAGACTAACTGTTCGCAGCTTCGCCCACGTGTAATAAAAAAAAACATAACCTATGTTACTCAGTCATAACGTAGCTTTATAATGGTAACCAAATTTTTGAAATCGGCCCATTTGTTTTTGAGTTCCAATACATACAAAAATACAAATGTTTCCTTTTGTAATATTAGTATAGATAGCACTTTACGTGACTCTACAATATTTGCGTAGTAAATTTGGACTCCCTAGATATTTAATCGTTTTATGTACAAGCGAAGGAAAGATACTACTCATGTAAAATGATAAAATTGTTTCAATTTAGACGTAATAAGTAAGTTATATTTCAGGCTATGTTCTAGTTTGTCTGCCAAATTTCATAGAAAACTGTTGAGTAGTTCTGGGAAGCCATAACATACATCCATCCATACAATATCTAAATATTTATATTTATATCCTTAGTTAAACCGACATTATTATGTCCTTGTACGGATGTTAGCAAATGTAAGTTTACGTTAGTTTATTAAGTCTTTAAAATATTTCGTAAAATACTTTTTATGTATAAATTATTAACTTAACTTTTAATAACAGATCAAAGCTATAATTGTAATTTATTAATAAAAAGCAATACAATAGTAATTTTAGAAAATTCTGTAGAATTCGGTCGTTCAGATATAATTGAAGATTCATATATTAAATAGTGTTCCATAAATAAATAAAGTAGACTTTTAATGTTTAATAAAAGTAGCTATTTCTAGTCTAATAACATATTAATAAAACCACCAACATTTTGTATTTAAAATTCGTCGCAAGATAGTTCCTTACTAGTAATAGAAAATCAAACATACAAATTAACTGAATAATTAATGATTTTGACATCAATTTTCGTGTTTATTAATAATAAAATTCATTCAGTTTTAAACTCGATTTCTAAACATGATTGGCACGCCGCTTTTATTAGCGTTTAGTTCAAAGGCAGGCTGCCAAAGTTTCATTGAGGAGTTAAGTAGACTACTCAAAAAGTTTTACTTTGAGCTAAGCATTAGTGGTATGAACGTATTCGTTGTGTTCCGAGATTTGTTAATTTAAGTTTAGTACTTAGTTAATCTCTATTTACTACCTTTCGTCCGCGACTCAATCCGCGTGGTATTAAAAAGAAAACAAAAGAAAGTAGCCTATGTGTTATTCCAGACTATCCTCTACGTCTGCCAAATTTCACTGAGATCCGTTCAGACGTTTAGGATACAAACTGTAATCGAAATCAAAAGGAGACTAAACAGTTTTGCGATAGTTTAGTTAAAGATGTGCGCTGCTCTAAATCGCCGAAAACGTACCGTTCCATAAAGTTATTGTTAGGGGAAGAAAATTCTGTAATACGTTTAATACAAGATATTCTCTCAATAATGATTAATTCTTTATCGTTGTATTGTTTACCAAATAATACGATATACGTTTCCTTATCGCGGTAAATTGATCTCGTGTTTGGGGACTGTCAGAATGAATCTTATTCGCAGCCGTGAATTTTTCCTCGTCATCCAATCAACTGAATAAATATCGTATGACCGTACTTAATATTATTGCTTCTAGCAAATAATTTATTTGTTTGCTAGAATATGTTTTGATTGTCAATATTGTATTCTGTTTTTTTTTTTTATTATTATCGTTAGGGAATTATAAATAATATTATGTTACTAATCTTATAAATGCGATAGTTGATGTATGGATGTTTGTAAGAGTTTGTAGCCTAAACTGCTGCACGGATTTCGATGAAATTTTGCATTGATGTAGATGATAGTCTGGTAGAACATTTACTTCTGTTTTTTTTTTATTTCTGGATGGATGGATCTGGATGGATGGAGTCGCAGGCTAAAGCTAGTAGATTATAAAAATTTCTTGATAATATTACAAAAAACATCGAGTATGGGTCGTGATAGTTTTGGTTTTAACAAAATTAAAATAATAGGCGACTCATGGGGTTCTAAGTATTTTTGCTTCTTGCCTTGTTTTATTTCAAGAAAAGTTATTTAACGGTATGTGAAAAGTATAAGTGTACTAAAGCTTCTGATAATAAAATAAACTTAACATACTTACGTTTACGTATTAAAAGTAATATAATTCTGTAATATCTCTAGTTTTTATTCTTTCCCCAATTATCATGGTATTGTAGAAAACGTATTCTAAAGTATTGTGACGTTTCAACGTCCATTGTCCAGCCATCGATCGTGGGCCGGCCTTGAAGTCACCCTACAACCCACGGCCCACTGCCCGCTGTTGCGTCCACAAAACACGTAACACCACATTATGTATTACAATGTCACTATTCTTGCTTTTTATTTTTTAAATTTGGATAATTTTGAAGCGTATGAAATTGACAAATAGTAAAGGAAGAGGAGATGTTTTAGGTTCATAAAAAGTTTCTTAGTAAGTTTTCGTAATTTTAGCATAATTAGTTCATAGTAAACTTTAGTCCCTTTTCCTTCCCACACATTTTCTTGTAAGATAAGTATGGGAAGGGAACGGATTTGACGCACGATTGGAATATTTATATACAAGATGTTATAACTTTAAAGGTTTGATTGCTATAGATACTTTTATTAGCAAGCACTAAGGCTTTTGAACTTTTCATCAAAGTTTACCTGTCTACTTTAAGTGTGGAAGAGAAGCACGTCGTGAAAGTTTTGGTGATGATCCGAATCGGTCGTAGATGTCTCAGCAACTCGCTAGAACAATATTCACGAGAATAGGTCTTATTTCAATAGTTTCGGAACTATTGAAACAACTCAAAGACAAGTTTCCGACTTCGGAATGATCTTTGTATCGAAATATCTTATGCGGTTTTGGTTTAAGATTATCTTGAGAATTTGTTAGCAGTAAATGAAACAGATATATTTAACATCTACGAGTATATCAATATCTATCTATACATATAATAAAATTGAAGTGTCTGTTTGTCATGTCAAAAGAAAAATTCCAGATTTCGGGAAGATGATGTAATTGCGTTGCCGATTCCGAAAATCGGATTTGAAAAATATTTGTCTGTCTGTCCGCATGCCGCGTTGGTTCCGGGCAAGCTCCAAAACAGCAAGGCCGATTTCGACATGACTTTCGCTGGAGGGGAGCCGACATGGATAAGCATATTATAGGCTACTTTCTTTTAATTCCGCGCTGTTAAAATGGCGTAACGAGAGTTGGTGGTATTTTGCGCTAGTTAAGTTTGCGGCGACAGCTCGTTAGAAATATATTTTCTTAACTAAGTTATGTGTAAGTTAAAGATGGTTTATTGTCAGTCTGACAGTACTTGTGGGGAGTTTATTATAAAAGTTAGTAGTGCTAATGATTACAAACCTACTGGTTGTTTTGCAAAACACAGGTGTTCCATATATGAGGTTGGCGCGATGCCATAACGCGTCGCAACGTTTTTGCCTACGTTTGGACAAACAAAATGTTTTCAAACTGTTCTCTTTCAATGTACGGGTGCGGGTATTCGTATAAAAACCACGTTCAGTATAAAATGTAAGAGAAATTTGAATAAAGCGTTTTGTAATTAGGGTTTTTTATAACATTCGCTTTGTGGCTTTTGTGCTTTTGTCCGCGTGACGACCTTGTAACACATTGGTTATGAATGCGGTGATAATATGATGCTGTTAGCTTAGAATCATAGCGTAACTTAAAATATATGTGGATTCTTAACTTTAACAAGGTACAAACAAGTGAACGACTATCAAATGTCAAAAATTTCGTTACTCGGAAGATGTACTTACATTTATGGAACAAAAGAGTAACGCTTTAATATAATACTCGTAGAATTAAGAAAACTTTACTTACAAAGTGTTTTACGTTTATAATAAACATTTAACACAACGGCTTTGAAAGTCGGGGAGTTTAAAAGTTTTGTTTCAATTGATTGAAAGCTTAATTCCAAGTAATAAGTTTGATTGTTGTTTATTTGCAGTAATAGTGAGTATTAGTGGCTATTGGTTTGGCTCGCTACCAAACCTCATTGTGATCGGGTTGCTTTTGCGCGATATCGTGTTAAGTCAGTTGAGCTCGTAGCACATTGTCCGTAGCCCGATCTTGTAACCCGATGCTTGTAACCCACAGCTCGTAGCCCACAGCTCGTAGCTCTACTAATATGATATCAAATTGAC
This sequence comes from Papilio polytes, assembly GCF_000836215.1. Classification (NCBI taxonomy): domain Eukaryota; kingdom Metazoa; phylum Arthropoda; class Insecta; order Lepidoptera; family Papilionidae; genus Papilio; species Papilio polytes. Next base: position 5,257,956 of record NW_013525281.1, read on the forward strand.
AAACCAAAAAAAATTGTTAAACATTGAACATTTTTTCGCATAAAACTAAATTGCTAGGTAGTCGCTAACATGTTAAAAAAATAAAAACCTCCATAAAAGCGAAATTGCCGAACGTAATAACGAACATTTTCCATCGCTTTAAACAAAACACCGACAAATATTGTAAGGAACTTGTAAACACGGAAATAAATACGGCCATTTTGAAAACTTTTCCGAGCCAACTTCAGTCGGGAGTTTAATGATGTTTAATAAGTCAACTTTGTAATTTATTCAGTTAACGAATGGTCGCGTCGGCTTGTTTTAGATTGTTTATGACAAGTTTATAAGTCTTATTTGGAATGGACAGAAAACATAGATATAAAAAAAAAATCGTATGAAACAGAATTCTTGTCTTTACTATAATCGAATCGCGTTAATAAAAACCACGGGTTTAATGTTTTTTAAGAAATCAAATGTCATGCAGACAGCTTATAATTAGGTCTTTTTTCTTGTGGCGACACCGAATAGTTTAGGAACCATCTTAAAGACGATTGTCAATTGGCTTTTATCGCGGTAGCATTGTGTCACTGTTTAAACATTTTTTTAGGTTACTTTTTTAGTTTATCCCAATACTGTAAATGTTTTGTTTATATCAATACTAATTACCGTAATTACATACTTAATTTTATATACATATCGTATTAATAACATATTGCTTAAACGGCAATCCTCCGGGTGACATTTGAATACAATCACATAATGACGTAATTTGGTTTAAATCTAATGTCGTGACATTAACAGATAAAAGTATTTTTATTATGTGATTTGGTGTAATTAAGTTTAGAATACGCTCATATCATGCTATAATAAAAAGATATGAAGGAACAATTTTTCACTTAGCAATTTGTTTAAAATTCAAATCCATAAACATTTTTGACTATTGCGATTATTTTTATAATTCATGAGCTGTTGCCCGAGACTTCGTCCGCGTGGTATTAGAAAACATACGAACTATATAAATTACAAAAAGCTACGTATCCCTTGGGAACCGGACATTTCTCTGGGATAAAGCTTATCCCATGTGTACTCCAGACTTTGTTTTATATCTGTGCGAAATTTCAATAAGATATGTTGAACCGTTACAGAATTATCGAGTAAACATTAAAAAACTAAATTAATTAATGCCACGGGAACCGTAACTATTCCCGGGATAAAAAATAGGCTATGTGTTCTTCCACACTATGCTCTGCCAAATTTCATAGAGATCCGTTCAGCCGTTTAGGCTAGAAACGCTAACAAACATCCATCCATCTAAACTTTCGCATTTATAAAATTAGTAAGATTGTAATTGAATTACATTGTACAGGAATGCCTTACAATAAGAAAAAACATAGTATTTTTGACATCTAATAAACTTGATAGAGGTATAAAAGCATAAAAGTTTTATCACGTTTCAATATCAAAAATAGTTAAACCCAAGGATTGACAGATTGTTTCAAATTTATCACATCTCAATACTGTCATCAAAAACGGAGTTTCATTTTTAATAAAATACGAGTATACTCTTTTCGATCCACCGAGTGTTATAAAGTTTTATTTGTGTCAATAGTACCAATTGCCCGCGATTTTATCTGTGCGGAATTAAAAAAAAAGTAGTCTATATGTACTCTTTTTGACTATATCATCCAAATGACTTCTTGAAATAGTAGTAACAAACCATCCATACAAATTTTCGCATTTATAACGAATGTTGATGTAATTGTTATTTTAAGAATTCGTGGAATTAACTCATCGGATGATGGATGAAATTTTTCTATCATTTTGAATTCCACTACGACGTATGATTGATTGCTCGCAAACGAATTCGTTTATAGCTAAATTATTTCTGGGAAATGTAATTTTCAACAGAAGTATAAATAAAAAAAAATGTTTCACGATCATTATACAATTAAAGACGTTTTTATACATGGAAATAGATACATTTATTATTACTAGAACTAACATTATCAAGGGAGGAGTATCTTTGCGACCGAAACTATTTACGTAGTTAAAAAGGCAAGGTTCCGCCCCTAATTAAATACTGATTTGTTTATGATATAGGCATGTTAAAAAGTAATACAAAAGGCGGCAAAGTATTTCATCTATCTGGCTAAATTTACATCTATTTTCATGTTGTAAAAAGTAATTTCTACATTTTCAGACTACGCTTATAACGATAGAAATAATTCAAGTTAGAGGTAAATTAATTAATAAACAATAGGCTGGTAATAATTAAAATTCAATTAAGCCGGTATCTCTCGCATTTCAAATGGCAAAGCCGCTAATTTGCAAAGCCGTAGTCTTTCTAATTAGCAAAGATAACTCTGCGAATCACGTCGACTCTTGTTAAGATTAAATCTCTTGATAGATAAGTATGAAACATATTTCTAAAGTAAAAAATGGTTTTGTTATTAAAAAAATTTAAGTAAACATACACTTCTTTGTTGCCTAAGATGTCAGCAATTACAGCATATTTTTGAATAATTCTTTTTTGATAAAAAGCCCTACACTCACGTCACGCTTTAGGCTACATATTTGCACGCCATTAAACTTAGGAGGTAAATATTTTGGATAAAAACCATAATGTGTGACAGAGTCCATAAGTTGCTGCTAACATCAAGAAAGCAAGGTTGCCATCATGTCATGTCATTTTGACATTTTCAATTGATAATTTGACAAATGTAAACGATAAAATGCAATTTTTATAATTATAAATTCATTAATAGTAGTAACTAGCTGTTCCCATGTGGATAAAGCCGCATGGGAACAAATATAATAAAATATATGGAAACTTCAGAAACCCAGCATAAGTTAAAAATTCGATCTGTTAAATACTGTCAATTTTTCAAATCGATTTCTGTTATTCTTAGCAGTATATCTTCATCGCCGGAATATCATAAATCTTACTGAAAAAAGGGGACAATAAATGTCTCAGTAACTCATATTACAATAGCGACATATTTATCTGAAGTGGTAACGTTAAACGTTTAAGCCCATACGTTTGAGCGTCGGACAGAGGCTATTCTGTGACGTTATTACAAATATGAATGATGATAATTGCCTAAACTGCCGGCCGAATAAATCGCTTCAGCCTCGAACACCCCACGATTGTAGTAATCACGTTAAAATATTGTTATAAGCAATTGTTAATTACAATATTGAAATGCCTTGCCGCTTTTTTGTATTTAATTCCATTCGGCGACATTAGTTTGTGTTAATTATAATTAACTAGCTTTCGTCCGCGACTTCGTCCGTGAAATTATTAAAACAAAAAGGTAGCCTATGAGTTCTTCCAGGCTGTCCTCTACATCTATGCAAGAATTCATCGAGATCCGTTCAGCAATTCAGGCTACAAACTTTAACAAACATCCATCCATATAAACTTTCGCATTATAATATTAGTAGGACAGGCAATGATTCGAGGGAAAATATAATGAATGTAAGATAAATTGGTCGAATAGTTTAGGCAAAAAGTAGTTCGAATAAAGAGGACATACATAGATTGTCGCATAGGCTAAAACATTACTAACACTCAGTAAGTCGTGTAGCTTTGCTGTTTTTACATTAAAATTGTATGTCCTTATTTTCTTTCGGCATTTTTCACGTTATAGTTAACTTCTTCAGTATAAACCAACCGCGGTAATCTAAAGCTGAGCCGAGTAATCTTGTTCAAAGCTCCGTCGCCGGCAGCGCGGCAGTCCGGTAAGCCAATAGAGTCAGTAAGAAAATTTCATGTCTCTCCGATACGATAAGAAAGAGTACGAACGATATTCACAAATGTAAAAGTTAATTAAAGTAAACTTAATAATAATGTTTTGCAACTAATATTTGTTTAATTGCTCTTAAAACGTACGCCATGTTTTGCCGATTCTAGCGGTTTTTGAATCGTCATCTTCTTACGTTTTTCCTACAAATGGTCGGCATATTTACTATTCTCCCATACATTTTTATTGGTCATCTTACTGTAATCGATTAAACAGTGGATTCTTGAATCAAAATAAATAATACCGCAGTGTGGTATTTATCTAAGACTAGCTATTCCCGTGCGGCTTCATTCCCATGGAATTATGAAAATTTTATTTTATTGTTAACATTTGTCAAATTATCAATAGCAAATGTCAAAATGACAAGACATGACAAACCTTGGCAATCTTGCTTCCTTGATGTTGGCAGTAACTTATGGTCTCTTTCCCACATTAGGGTTTTTATCTAAAATATTTACCTCCTAAGTTTAATGGCGTGAAAATATATAGCCTAAAGCCTGACGTTAGGGTAGGGCTTTTTATTAAAAAAGAATTATTCAAGAATATGCTGTAATTGCTGACATCTTAGGCAACAAAGACGTGTGTGTTTACGCTTTATTATAATAGTATACATATAGATAAGTTTAGACATCTGGGATTTAAAGTTGAAAGACATGCAATGCTACTTCGAACGTCGTTTCTATAAATATTTTGCGGTCTGGCTCTGTCGAAGAAAAGTTAGTTTTCAATAGTATGAATATTCTGATTGTAAGTACTATGAAAATAATAAAAAAACTTAAATGTACACTTAATTCATACTTACAAATCTTATTCTGTTCTTAATATGTTGCTTACAGTTAAAATCTCTCTAGCGGCGATATGAATTAGATATCCAGCGAAATGGAGAAACGCTTTCTCCGTAGACAAGAACGCTGGTTTATAAATTGTCTTGCACTTTCTTTATAAAAGCAGTATATTTATACTTCACTTTGGAAGCGAATTTCCAAGGGTTAGAGACGAATTTTTTTGTTGAAGTCATTTCTTGTTTTCACGCTTGTCAATTGTTTTAAGTATAAGAAAATAAGAGTAAAATGTCAAAAGTAAAATATAGAAATAATGACATTATAACGAATGTTTAAAAATACAACAAAGGCTGTAAAAAACCACTATATTGGACTGTTTTATTGATCGTACCAGATCACTAACCCACTTAGTGCTTTGACATTTAAAAATCACGCGACAAAAGTGGACGATGTTCTTATTAGATTTTCTACTACTACTTACTAGTTAAATGGATCTTGAATTATATCGTAACAACGTGTAGTTTTCTATATCTATACTATTATAATAAAGCGTAAACACACACTTCTTTGTTGCCTAAGATGTCGGCAATAACAGGATATTTTTGAATAACTCTTTTTTTAATAAAAAATCCTAGACTTACATCATGCTTTAGGCTATATATTCTCACGCCATTAAACTTAGGGGTTAAATATTTTGGATAAAAACCATAATGTGGGAAAGAGACTATAAGTTGCTCCCAACATCAAGGAAGCAAGGTTGCCAGAGTTTGACATCATGTCATGTCATTTTGTCATTTGAAATTGATAATTTGACAAATGTGAACAATAAAATGAAATTTTTATAATTTTATGCGGATGAAGTCGCATGGGAACAACTAGTATATTTTACACTAATTTTGTAAATAATTTCTTAATAGGAAGCCCAATTGGGAACGTGGGATTTTCAGTTTAAATTATTAATATTATAATTAGGGAAAGGCCGGCAACTTTCGGAAAGGTTTCCCTAAGGGAAACATTTATCATTGAGCGGCAAATCAGTTGGCTTAACTCTTTCCTTTTAAATTTCACTAAATGCTGAGGAGTCCGTCGAGGTTTTTGTAATTACTTCACGCCTAATTGGATTTTTCGCATCCCTTCGCGGCTAATTTAGTTTGAGCTTTACGCTTCTGTTTTAAATCCTTTTAGTAAGAGTTTTAAATGTTTTACTTTACTCGTAGTTGTCATCATTGTATTGATAGATGGCGCTGTACATTTTCTAAATCACGGTATGAAAATATATTTTTGATAATTTTAAAATAAATTAATATCAATTTACGGTACAATTAAGTTAATCAATCATCTATGAATTACATACAAACCTATATTTCATCTCTTATTTATGATAAAAGGTTTAATGGACTTTTACTAATTGTTAGTGTATTTTAACGCAAATCTTAAGAAATGTTATGACTCGTACTTTTAGTTAATAGTATAACAGCCATACATTTTGTTTTATGCGTATGCGTGACTACATCCATTGTGCAAAAGTGATTTTATAACCATTTCATTTCATTCAATAATGAACTCTAGCAGCATACCGTTAAAAGTCATATTACAAGTAGTATATTTTTGACGATATCATAATGGTGCTATATAATTTTGAGCTTTGTGACGTCTAGACTAAATTACAACGTCACTAATTCGCTAATGTAAAGCTTTTTATCCGTTTGAGCTGTTTTAGGTCAATAATTTTTACTAATGGTTCGATATTTAATAATTTATTCGAAAGCGCCTGCAACTTTTTATACATTTATTTAGAAAATTAGGCGTTTAAATGATGAATGATGATGAATTTAGACATACTGATCCACTTTTAGCGAGACCAATCTCAGCATGGTTTTATAAGCAACATACACCATAAAATGTTTTGAACCTAATGTCATATCCTTTAGTTCACAAGCTAAAGTATTATCTACTTCCTAGTGTACACAATCCATAACAAAATAAGGAAACAATCCAATGAATTAATAACAAAAGAAATGGATAACCCGTACGCATAGTATGTTAGATATGTTGTAAGCTTAGGTAGCATTAGTATGTAGACATTAACAATGCTGCTGGGCTCAGAAACTCTACGTGTCTTTGTACTGGTGAGAGGTTCGCGTCTTACGTCTTGAGTAATACTTGCCTTTGATACTGTTCCGGTTTCTTATGTACCGGTAAGATGTACTAGGGAAGTACAAATAATACATTTTTAATAGCATGATAGAGCAAAATTCTCACTAATAAGGCGCATAACTGTAGACAATAATAAAATAAATAAAGTGCAATTTTAGACTGGTAAAATATGTTGTAAGATTGTTGAAATAATACTATTTATTAGAAGAGCGGTGTCAAGCTTTTTGTCCGTTAGTTTGTCCTCTTTTCTGGTTTTAAAGATATCTTTTCCATACGAAGATTGTTAGAACAAAATTTCTAAAGACTCAGATGTTGAAATTTAAAATTCATAGACACATATTGAAATGATATTTTCACATTTTCATGATATCGAAACCAAGTCTAAGATTGCAGACCGATTTCGCCGTGAACGATGCAATCGCGTGTAAGTTCGTGTCAAAAGAAGATTATTTGAATTCAACATTTTAAAACGTTTCCTCAAACGTGCGAATAAAATTTCGGTAAACCGAATATTAAACATGCATTTATTTTTCTTTAAATGTTACTTTAATCAAGAGATAAAGGCATAATTACTCCTATGTTATCTAATCATGTTGAAGAAGCCCTTTTGATCTGATTTTGTATTTACGATACTGGTCTGATCTTCATATGTTTAGAGTTTTAGAGCGATCTTCTTTGTCTCGTCCGCGAGATAGTTTTTAATACATATATCCCTTATTTTATAAGACAGCTTAATTACGAAAATACATATGTAACATTTGAGCTGAATGTAAGTGGATAACAATGATGTTACGCAACTTGTTTTTCTCCACTACGAACAGGAAAACAAATTCCAATTTATTAACTAGAATAGCTTGTAATATTCGAATAAATTGTTCAAGTATAATATTAATTCAGTAATTTATTACACACTCTATCATTATGTACTCATTTGATAAAATTTCTTTGAACTGTGAGAGAATTTTAGTATAGAATAGCTTTCGCACGCGACTCCGCCTGCGTGGAATTAAAAAAAAACAAAAGCGAGTAGCCTAAGTGTTCTTCCTGACTATCTTCTACCTCTATACGAAATTTCATCGAAATCCGTTCAGCCGTTTAGGCTACAAACTCTAACAAACATCTATCCATCTCTACTTTCACATTTATAATATTAGTATGAAATATGATTTAGTATGAAAATTCTATACTAAAACACTACTTAAATAACCACAAAATAACTTAAAAATGCAGTTCTTTATTTTAAGTATTCGTCGAGTTTGTTATGAAAATATTCTAAAATTATGGATGAGTTAGTAAAAAAATAATTAAAATACATCAAAAAAAGTATTCGGAATAAAACTGTGAATGTGAAGAAGCGTAGGTAAAATTAAAGTCGGCCGAATGAGGTGTTTGTATTGTTCAAACTGGTATAATGAAGCGGAAATATTAAAATTTTTCCAAGGCGAAAAAACAGCCTAAGGCACTGTCTTATTTTACAGAGAAAATTGAGAAAATGTATAGGGAATATTACTTTAAAAAAATCTCTACTGCAGTAATATAGATTTAAATAATATCTACTCAGAATCATTGTAAGCAATACCTTAGTGAAATGCACACTAATGAACTAAGCTATTCTGAGAATTAATAGCTTTATCTTCGGTGATATTATATTCCTGGCTTCTTACTATCGCAAATCGCTTTATTGCTGTGCTTAAATATTTAATTAAAATAAAAAAAAAACTTACTAACATTAAAAATGGGAAAGTCTCTATGGATGTTTGTTAGAGTTTGTAGCCTAAACGACTGAACGGATTTCGATGAAATTTGGCATAGACATAGAGCGTAGCCTGGAAGAACATATAGGCTACTCACTCTTGTTTTGTTTAATTACACGCGGACAGAGTCGTTGGCTAAAGCTAGTCATTTTATAAAATACAGAGGGTATAAAACATACACAATGTTCAGTCTATGGACGGATATGACATGCCCTGCCGTAGGGAAATGAGATACGTTGCAATGCAGTGTTATCCCTTGGGAATAAGATGGATTGCTTCCTAGTTAATTGGTTTCTTGTTTATTGAAAACGTTTGTTACAGTTAATCGAAACACATGTAGAAATTTTTTTTCACACGACACAAGATAAACATAACTATGAAAACTAAATTGGGATACATTATTATAATTTCATTATTTTCAAAAGACTTATTTAAACTGATTTAAGTAATTTACACGATAATTCAAAACTTTCATACATTGTCATCAAATGAAGTTAAAAATATTAAGAACAGCATAAAACATGTCAAGAAATGCAAGAAAGGAGGGTTAGTGACCTAGAAGAATTCTCACATAGCTTACTTGAGTCGAGAAGTGCCTTAAGACAAATAAGCGGCAAGCGGAATAGTTCACACTTTTTACAAAAGGTATAGAATTACGAGCTTCATGATTTTTTATTAATTAAACAATCTTGTATTTTGGTCTCTAAATAAATCTATGCAAATATTTAAAAAAAAATAGGTAAAATTTTACATTAAAACTTTTTTATTCTTTAATGGATTTGAGAAATGTAATATAATGTTCGTAAGAGAATTAAGATGTAATTTATTCCAAAGGTATAGAAGCTCAGTGACACACAAACCGTGCCTTGTGGCAAGCTCGGGGGCACGTAGCCGCTTGACACCGCGCCCTCAGCTGTAGGGCCCTTCGCCGCAAGAGCCAACACTCTTCCTTCAGCCCACGACTAAATATTGCCGGAATTTGCTTTGTCTCTACATCTGTAACGATGAACGTACCACCTAATTCTATGGAAAAAAGGTTTTTTTTATAAGATTGGCTTTTTAAATTCTAAAGGCATATAAAAAAAAGTGTAACCTATGTGTTCTTCCACACTATCCTGTACGTCTATGCCAAATTACATCAAGATCCGTTCAGCCGTTTAGGCTAAAACTCTAAGAAATATCTATCCATCTAAACTTTCGCATTTATAATATTAGTAAGAAGATATAGGAAGTTATAGTTTAGAAGTATTTGTAATTTTTTACTCGAAAGAACGTGTTTAAATCTGTAAAATTTTGCCCATTATTTCAAGGAGAAGGCTTTTTTTTTCCTTTTTAAAAATATACATAGTTGGAACTATTTCAATACTGCAGTGCACCAGAATTTCACCAAGGTTGAAAAAATGACCTCCACCTACAACTATGGGAAAACACAAATACAAATGGTTATTTAATACAAGAGTAAATAATTTGTCTTTTGGTGAAAGTCCAATAGTTTTTCCTGCATTCTGCATTGGCAATGTTTCTGTCCTTGAATCTATAAAATGTTACGGGAAATTCTAGAAAACGGTTTAATGGAACGGAGGAATTTTGTATACATTATCACTAAGAGATACCAACGACTCTGAGTGACTATTGACTTTCCACCCTTTTCGTATAAGGAAAAAATCTAAAGGGGAAATATATTTGGCGAGGGATGCGATACATAGGTGGAGAAAAATCCCCTTACTGTAATTCCTTTCTGTTGTTTAAAAGCAGATGTATATGTAAAATTGGATGTCTATGCCCAGTAGTTTGTTACTTCATAATTTTTAATTTTGAAAGGCTTCTAATTAACTTGTTTGAATTTGAGTTTAATATATTCATAGTAAGATCTAGTTTAGAGTACAATCATTTGATAAAATATTCAAACAAGATTCGCGTCTTAACAAAGCGACGGATATCCTTTGAAGATCTGAAGTAAGTTGGCTTAAGTTTGTATTATATCTAACTGTAGTCTTACATCATTTGTCACAAGGGGGAGCAGCAACGTGTTAACAAAGGCTACGTAATTTGTAATCTTACTTCGTCTAATTGTTATGAAAGGAGACATTTGTCTTTGAAGAATGACTAATGAGAGTGAATAAGCTTTTAATGTAAGGAAACTTTAATACGATCTAAGTGAAGCTTCAATATTGATTTATTATATATACAAATTACAATTTTATAGCAAAATATCACATAAGTAATTATAGATATAAAAATTGTGTTAGTAAGTTTCGAAAACAATAAACTTGATAGTATTTCTGTTATGATTTGGATAAAAATAACAGTGGTATTAGTACGATATATCACTATTCAAAATTGGTTAAGCAGTTTAGATTATGTAAGGACTACTATACTGATATACTTACTTGCAAAAATGGCATGAACTTCTCATTACAGATCTTATCTCAAGAGTACTTACTGAGTTAGAAATGAGCGTAGTTGTATCACGTAAGCGTACCAACTCATTTACATCGCGCTATTCATAACCGTTAATGTCTAAGTAAAAGTAACGAAACTCGAAACCTTCATCAGAATATTTATAAGTGCTGCGAATACGTGCGCCGCATCGCTCTGCACTTAATTGTACTTTATAGTAAGCGGCTAAATGTGAAATTTGTATATTACACTGCAGTGCACGAGTTTAGCACTGGAACTTTAAAACGATACTATGCTAGCATTTTTTATACTCTCCAGTGTTTTTTTTAAAACCCTGATTTAAAAGGATACAGTATTGGTCTTCATGTTTAGACATACACGCTTTTCTGTACAATAGAATATTATTTATCTCTTGGATAATTTTTCCATCGCTATTAGATTATCTGTAGAAAATTATTTAAATGTGTGCTCTTCAAAATGTGTTTAAGGATAATTTATTCTTTAATTTGTTCCTTTACCTTCCGTAACTAAAGTATCATATTATTTGCACCTGGCACCCTCTTATACGGAAGGTCGTCACCATTCGTATTTTAATTAATAAGATGGGCATGTCTATCACATGCAAAGATCCTCATTCAAATAGGAATCATAATTTGATTGAAGGAGCCTTTACAAGTTTTAAGCTCGCGCACATCATTGACTAAATGATCGCACAACGATTGTCGATTGTTTCGCAGGCAATTCAACTGTTAGTTGCACAACTAAAAATCAAGTAGTGTGCGCATTTAAACTCATAGGAGTCAAAGCGCGACTAAATAGTTGTGATAGTCTAGTCAATGGTGTGCGCGCTGTAAGAATTTTTCATTCCCATTATTTAAAGAAAATTTTAAATTATTACTTTTAAAACTGTGACTGTAACTGTGGCCTGTAACTACCACGTGATTAAGAAATTTATATCTTTTTTTATATAATTCTGTATAGGCGTCAGTTGAAACTCACCGTAATTCGTTGAAATTGTCAACGTACTTTAGTTCTAAATGCCATTGCGACCGCAGGCCGAGTTACATGATTGGAGTCCGATAGCGAGATGGTAGCTCCGTGATGGATATCAAAGCCAAGCCACAAAATGCTTTGCCAGCTAGCGAAGTTAAGCGTTAACATTAATATCATACTAATATTATAAATGTAAAAATTTAGATGGATAGATGTTTGTTGGAGTTTGTAGCCTAAACGGCCTTAACGGATGTCGATGAAATTTATATATCTTTAGACAACTTATTTAATTGATACTGTCACTTTAAACTCAGAGTAACACTTCTCTGTGACATTGACAGCTGTCAGCTAGGGACGTGACGTTTATGCCGATAATCTAGAGTTGCGCCAATTCTACAGAACGGTACTAATTTTGTTCTTAACAATATGCAGTCTGGAAGAATGTGTAGGCTACTCGCGAGTCGCGGGTGAGAGCTAGTACACCTAGATAGATCAAAAGACAGAATAGTTTTAAACATTTATCTTATAAAAGCACGTCCTTGATATCTCCGCAACTGCAATTTATGATCAGATGTTTATTATTTCAAATTCATGTTTTATGATCTTTCCGCTGACCTTTACTTCGCTTTAGGTCTTATAAATCATACGTTATTTATGATTGCGTTTATGTGCCGTGTGTTGGTTTTTTCGTTTCTTTACAAGAGTTACGTTATGTTCAAAAACACTTCGGAGAAAATGATTTTAAAATGTAATTTATCATCTAATTAAACGAGTGTTAAATACGAGATTTACAAGGATAATTAGAATGTAATTAAGATATTTTACTTTTAATAGATATGTGAGGCCTGTCTAATATTTTTTTTTTATTCATACACCCCTGACTTTCTGATTGTCAGAGATTTTTCTTTCTCTTTATTTAATTTTTTTACAATACTTTATAATCACAATATAACTTATGTTTCATTCTTTTGTTTATTGGCGCTACTGATCTAGGTTGCGGTTTTAAAGTGTCTGGCTTTATGTTTATTTTTTATGAAGTTTCTGCAAAAAAGTCAAATTTAAAAAAGTAAAGCGACAGGTCTATTCTTACTATTATTTGCATGAAAAATGCATGAAAGTATTCGTAACATCATCGAAAAAATTTGTATAGGATTTGTATATGGCGCTGCACAAATCTATATTACAATTTTGTAGATGACGTCATGAAAAGGTTTTCACGAATGTTCGGGATAAGTTAGATCAAATAGTTAAATAACTAATATGATAACGTAAACTCTTCTACAACAATGAGTTATTTAGTTTAGTTCTCATAAACAAAATTAAGCAAGTAAGCTCGTATGTAAGTTTTAATTTTATTTGGACCCGGTGCTCGCGCGCTTCGTGTTTAATTCGAATAATGAATTAAAATTATGTCGCGGCGAGTCAGTTCTGTTTAAATAAGTACGAATTTCCAATTTATGTAGGTGTAATCCGCAGGGGACTGGACGTTGTGAAACTGGGACGCATTAATAATAATATATCGTATGACATACGTGGAGTACTGTCAAGTTTCTACCGGCTTGGATTTAAATTTAGAACGCAAGATTTTTTTTAAAGCAAACATTAAGAGTACACAATTTATTTTCTTGGTGGCCAGTATTTTCTAACGGAAAACATATGTAACTTTTTGCAATAATTTAAAACATGTGTTTATGTTTTATTTAACCCGTGTTATTTATTTACAAAAATGGCAAAAACTAACTTACAACAAAAAGAAAGAAATACAGAGAACACTAATTACATAAAATTTAAAGAAATAATCCTTAGATATCTGTGGACAAATTGCAAAGTAAAACATTTATTTCTATTTTTTGATGCGATTCTTTACATTTATCAAAGATCTTTTGAATTGTTTTCTTTGATCAAGCATAAAACATTGCGTATTGATGAGTCGACTGTTTCACGCTCTGTTTACCGGCTCATTGGATAATTGTGCCTAATAAAAATATTTGTTCAGCCGTGAAAGATGTTCGCGGAAAGGATTTATCCTGATATTCGACTTATTTACAAAAGAATATCCATCCAACCGTACACTTTGTAGCCGAGATTGTTGCCATACTTTATTAAATATTCACAATTTACGATGATTTTGTTTCAAGTTACGAAGTTACTTAGGCATTCCTGCTTTGAATATTTCTCTTTTCATTAATTTTTATTCTTCTGACATTCGCTGGATTTCTTTCGTACATTATCTTTAGAAGGATAAAAAGTATTTTATTATTAATTAATAGCTTTCGACCGCGACTGCGTCACGTGGAATAAATAAAAACAAATGTGAGTATTAGCATATTTGTTCTCCCAGACTACGCTCTACATCTATACCAAATTTCATCGAAATCCGTTCAGCTGTTTAGGCTACAAACTCTAACAAACATTCATGTAAACTTTCGCATTTATAATATTAATAAGTATGAATATACTCGTATTACAACATTTATAATTGATATACAAGAGCAATAAATTGCCTATTGTCAATAGCATACTTAGTTTACTGTCGACGAAAATCGGCCATTTGCCTACATTATTAATTACGATCTATTTGTCAATTGTAATGTGGCAATTAACATGGAGTGACATCGGTTATTACGATTGGGACAAATGCATCGCTTATTGTTGTGATATCTTACTAATATTATTTATGCGAAAGTTGAGATGGATGTTTCTTAGAGTTTGTAGCCTAAACTGCTGAACGGATCTCGATGAAATTTAGCATATATGTAAAAGATAGTCTGGAAGAACATATAAGCCATATGCATTTTGTTACCACGCGGAAAAACACAAGGGAAAAGCTGGTATTGCTATAAAGATGTGAACGAAATTGTAACAAATAGAGTCTGTGTTTGTTTATTGAAATCGTTTCATAAACCCAGTATGTTTCTATTTAATTTAAATCATAGTTTTAACTAAAGGTAATGATTTACTTCTGGATTATACCTTGGCCTATTCCGAAAACGGAGACGATAAATCTTGTTAAACTAAAAGTATACTATGAAAGGTTAAAGTAAAACTATTTAACTACGTCGTAGTCTTTGACTCCAAAAATCAAACAAATAAATGGGACTCACCTGCAAGCATTACCTCTCGGATAAAAAAAGAATTATCAAAATCGGTCCACTAGCGGCGGAGTTATGCCGTAACACACATAAAAAAAAAAACCATTGAGTACCTCCTTTTGGGAAGTCGGTCAAAAAATTGTTTATTTAATATAAGTTTTTAAATAAACAGTTTTTATCGATTTACTTTAAGAAAAAAAAATATTTCTTTCATAAACCATGTTATTGTAAACATATCTTTATTTTTAAAGAAACGGATACGAAGAACAACTGTTTTGAAATTAATGATTTTGTAGATGAAATAAACCATTTTGCATTTGTAACGAATGATACCGCTGTTATTTATAAAACACATTGTTCTCTCGTCTTTAGAAATCAAAGCTGACGATGAATGGAAGATTTTACATTTTGAAAAAGCTTTTACAAAACAAAGCGATACGATACAATTCGATTTCAGAAAGTGAGCAAATCAAAGAAATTGAAATCAACATATTGTTTCGTATTATGCTTTGTTTTTGATATCTTCAATAGTAGTTTTTAATAGCTAGTTAGCGTTGGCTATTTATGTTTAATCTTGAATAGCTGTGTTACTAAACCGATTAAATGAAAAAAAATAAAACATAGCTTCGAGACTTTAAAAATATCTACGTAAATAGCTGTCTCCCGTGACTCCGTCCGCGCCGAATTATTAAAAACCTAACTAACTGCTAGCCTATGTTTTCTATATCTGTGCAAATTCAAGAACAGTTGAATCGTTCTGAAGTTACGTAGTAATAAACATCCTTCCATATAAACATTTGTATTTATTTAGTATTAGTAAGAAAGCATTCTTTGTGTACCAGTGTTTTACTACATTTACTTTTTACTAGCTCTTAAAGTAAACCCCTAAGTGAAAGTCCGGTCGAAATAGGCCCATTAGTTATGAAGATTACCCGGAACAAACGCGGCTTGCGGACAGACAGACAAAAACATTTTAAATGCGATTTTCGTTATCAACAATGCAAATGTATCTTCCCGAAATCTGGAATTTTTCTTTTGAGATTACAAATAGACAATTTTATTATATGTATATAAGATATAGATTTAATTACTAAAGTAGTAATTTAACGATTACACTAGCATCAATAATATGCGACAGTTACATACGTATTAAATAATTTATGTGTCAGTTTCAACGCGTCGTATCAGAATTAACATGGCGGCTTATCGTATCGTTAATTGTTACGGACTCTCGGGACTAATATATCAAATTTATGCATACTCTGACAACTGTGGCATTAGTCAACACAATAGTATAATTACTATTCGGACTTTAGTACAAGATAGCCGAATATGAATACAGAATAACTCTAGTTAAATATTTATTTGACAAGTCTTTTTTTTTATAACATAAGATGGCTAACGAGCAAGTGGCCACCTGAATCCGCCAAAATGGCGAAGCGATCGCTGCCCATAGACATCTGCAATTGCAGATGCGTCGCCTACCCTTATCCGACGGAGGGGGAGACGCACATAAAGAGGATATTTCCTCTTCCTATGCATCTCCTCCATCGTCAAATCCACTTCCCCTTCCCATCCACTCATAAGAAAAGTATGGTAAAGAGAAAGGGACTTAAATTAGGCCTCCGGCACCACACTCATCAGACGAAACACGGCATTGGTTCCATTTCACGGCTGTCTTTTGTGTGGTCGTGGTATTAGTGGGGGCGTGCCGGCACTGCAGTGCAAAGATGTTAAAGCGGGCACTACCACTGTTAGTCTTTAGATTATTAAAATTTCTTGTGCAACTTTTTAGAGAATGCATTTTAGAAAACACTCAAATATGTCACCTATTTTGGATTATTTAAAGTGATCAGTGACAAGGCAAAGGAGTTACTTTAAATTGGTGACAGTTATAGAAAAGAATTGTTTTTTATGCATCAATTTTTAGTGGCATTAGTAACTTTTAGTACAGAACCAGGCAGAGTGTAAGAATATTTTTTAATAAACCATTAATTATTGTTAACCGGTAAAAAACTGTAAAGAAATTGTCTAAATACAATCAAAACTTCCGTAGGTATCTTCTGAAAAATTAAGGGTTAATACAGGTAGCGTGATTACGAAACTATGCGAATGTACGGGTCTAGCAAATATTTTTATACGTAAAATTAAATTACCGTAAACCGTAACCAAAACTAACACAAGTGAAATAGTTTGCTTTATGAGCTTAAATTTCACAAAGTCAAGAATAAAAGACTTTCACGAGCGAGGGTGTAATTTGCTCAGTGTTATTTTAACCCCACAGTGGAAATCCACTTTAAGCTTTCATATAATCGAGCCTAATTCGTCGTGTGGCAGTAGTGTAAACTTTGACGGTTTGTAAATTGACTTTAGAATGGTTGAAACTTAATATATTTTAAGTTTGTTGCAGTATGAAATACAAATTTTATTTATTTACTAGCTGTCGCCCCCGACTTCATTCGTGTGAAATTAAAAAAATAAAAGTAGGTAGCCTATGTGTTCTTCCAGACTATCGCCTACATCCTTACATCCATCCATCTTTCGTATTTATAATATTAGTATGAAGTATCATAGTATGATTAGTATGATTTATGTTGCGTATTTGATTATTTAAAAAATAATGTTTTAGTATCATATTTTAGTTTAAAAAATATCGATATGTCTAAATCCCGCTATTGTTAAGTTTTAATTGAAAATTTTAACTCTTCAGTTATAATTGTCAGAACTGATTTCTGTAGATGGCTTAAAATTTGTGAGCTTAACGTGTTTAAGAAAATTGCATTTTAGTTTATACGAATATTTAACTTAGAATAGCAAAAATTACTAAAATAAATTCAGAACTCGTGACAATTTGTCATCTTTTAGTGCCTGCACGTCGCGGAAATGGCAGTTAACTAACGCAGACAACTAACTCTTATATCTTCTTCGTGTTGTTTTTAATACCGTAGTAAATGCAATAAACATTGTTCTCAGTAAACTGGGAGTGTGTTTGAAATTCAATCTGGAAGTTTCGTATCGCGGCACAAATTGGATTTAGGTGTTAGAGAGGTTGTTACTCAGCGGCCATTACATTTAATTTATCTCTAACATTGTATGTGCGTTGCTTCTTTAACTACTGAAGTTTGATTTTATCTTTTGAAATAGAATATGAAATTTAGCAATCGATCATTGGCGATCAACTACACATCTCTGCTTTAGTTGTAAATGTTTAACTTGTTACTGACAGCGCGGCAGCAAAAAATACAAACTTTTTTTAAACTTACTTATTTACATCTTGCCAGGTATACGCTTCCTTTCCTTCTTCTCTATTTTCTACTCTATCTATTTGTAAATACAAAATGTCGACGATGAGAGCCCGTGTTCGCACCTCTACACAGAGTACTTACATTGCTATGCGTAAATCGCTTATCGATTAAAATTGCCGGGTTTCGATTTAATCGTGTAATAGATTTTTACATAAAACAAATGACAATCTGTTTTCTAATATCAAACGTTTGATAATGCCATTGAACATTTAAATATCAAGAGAAATATAAGAGAATAATTCAAAATAACGTTGAATACAAAAAGGCACCTCTGAAGTGGCATCGCTGGAAGAGATCGCCGCCGGCGATACGTTCGAGATTCAAATCTGTCGGAAGGCGGCTCAAGAGACGCGTTACAAAGCCTTTGTCACTTATAAGAGGCCAACAGGAACATTTTGTACTTTTATTTTTCAACTTTATAATGTTGTAAATTTTGATATTAAAGAATAAATTAACAACGACTTTTGTTTTTTTGCTATTCTTTGGACAATAACTTCGTCATCACTCCAGTGATCTCGCAGCTTTTTGCCCTCTTATCATATAAAACAAAAATAGTTTTCTAGTTATAAATAAAGTATTAAAATTGTTGTAAACAGTAGTAATTATCTAACATATCACGAATTAGTTAGTATTTTGTTTAACCGTTTTCTTTATCTAACGATAGAAGAGTATTTTTTAGAGGCTGAGATCTTTTTGCTCGGTATACTATAAGAAGTTAGTATCGGCAGCAGTTCATATTAGCCATACACCAACTTTTTGTCGTCGTTATCAGGTTGTCGCTTCAATCTGTCGGTATCATCTCCAAGTAGTCAGATTTCAGTCTTTATGTTATTCAATATTGGCAGTTCTTAGTGGAAAATGTTTCTGTTTAGTTCATTGACTCGGAAATGCTCCTGGAAATTGAATCTGGCAGTCGTTGAGGCATAAATTGAATTAAAGCCGTGTGCCACGTTGACAGGGCAGTTTGCATCGTAAAAGATGGTTGTCTTTTTATCATAAAGATACTTTTTGCTTATGACAAAACATTTTAATTGTAAATAATGTAAACAGTTGTAGAAGGAAAGGAATATGGCTGTATTTTTTTCCAACAATTATCATTGTGATATCTGTGATCATCTCTTGACCTGGTTACTCCTGAATAGAAATCTTTTAAACTGTCATTATACAGGAGAAAAGATATAGATTTTCTTTAATAAAATAAATCCTCGCCCAATGTTATAGGGAGGGAAAGTCAAATGTAGCGAAACATGATCTGAATAACAAAATCGCGTTCCTTACGTAATGTATGTTCACGGCGTTTGATTCTGTGATGCGGTTTGCTTCAATTCGGGCGTAAGCAATATAAGGATGCGTACACATCTGGCGAGATACAACGACAGATGTGAACGCATCCTTCCATACAAAATTATGTATGTGTTGGTACCCTATGAAATATTAAAAGGAATCTTTTAAATTCTCACGATTAGTTAAATAGTTTTTTAATGAACTCAAATATTTACAACTAGTTGTTGCTCGTGACTTGGTCCACGTAAATTAAAAAAATAATAAAAAAACATATCCTTCGTTACGCACTAGCGTAGCTTTTTAATGGTGAAATAATTTTAAAAATCAACCTGGTTGTTTTTAAGTTATTCGAATATATACAAAAATACATTTTTTCTCTCTTTATAATATTAGTACAGATTACTAACCTACTTAAACTTTGATACACAACAAACAATTGTAAATATCTTGTTTTCAAAGCTAGATTTTTAAATCGTAAACAAATTCGCAAGGTGATGTAAACGGGACACATTAATGGCGTAGAAACATCTAACGTTTATCGCCTTTTGTTTACTCGTCTGTTACGAGACTTTGAATGCAATACGACATTTAATAAACCACAATAGCGAAATGTACAAACATTGCAAATCCAAACCTTCAAAAATATTTAAAAATACAAACATTTTCTACAACTCTACCGTAGATTTCTAACGAATATGCACAAGAAAAATGGTTTAAAGTAATTTTTTTTTTTTAATATTTGAAATAATGACAAATTACTCTTTTGTGTAAAGTGATGACATGATAAAATTCAGCGGAAATTAACAGAATTTATAGTATGTGTGGATTTGTTTCCCGTCCAGTGGTCCGGAAGTGCTCGGGGAATTGATTCTGTAAGTTGCCGAGGCACGAATTGAATTTAGGCGGTAGCGCCTTCGCATCGCCATTACACTTCATTTATCTTCTGTAAAATATAGCTAACTGACTCGCTTCTCTGATTTGTATTGTCCCAATTTATTGCTTTATTTCGTACTACATCCAGTACCTAACATATACTTACATTTTTTATTTATTGCAATACTGGAATTAGTTTTTGTACTGTTGTTTCGATACAATGTAGACAATTGACAAATATATCTATACTTGTATTATAAAGAGGAAACATTTGTATTTTTGGGTTTTTGTATGTATTGCAATAAACTCATAAACAGGACCGATTTCCAAATTTTTTATACCAATAAAAAGCTACGCTATCACCGAGTAACACTCACATTTGTTTTATTTTTTAATTCCATGTAGGTGAAGTCGCGAGCAACGGCCAGTATAAAGTAAAAAGTAATTGAAAATTAAAAAATGACCATTACAATTGAAAAGACATCGTTTTCAATATCATGTTCTTAGAGTTCTATGTCCCTTCTGGGAACACTTTATTCCATATGGGTTGGGACAATGGGTACCAAAGACATGACTAGCAAAGTCTCTGCATAACTATTCCTTCATCTAACACTTACGTCACTAAAATGAAGCTATCATGTCTTTTAGTAAGTATTCATGCCACCGATCGCTTATGAATTTAGTCAGTGAAGGATCGTTCCATGACCAATCATTTTACGAATTTCATAAATGTTTCGAAGATAATTTGTCAAATTTTGAAAGTTTAACTATTTTATTTTTTTTAATTAGTCCGACTAGAGACTAGCGAAGTACACAACTGTTGGCAGACGTGCACTAAAATCGACATAAACGTAAGCAAATCTTCTACAAATTCTATTAAAAGATTTATTATTGATAGCCGGCTTTTTATTTTATGACTCACTGTATTAACTACAGTGAGTTTCTTTATAGACGTGCAAATATTTACAATACACGAAGAATTCATTCGTTTTTATCTTAGATGTTATGTCTGTGTTTTTTATTTCATATGTTAACATACTTCAGAACATACAAATTAAAGTATTTTCTTTCCATACTCATAATAAACTCTCGATTCCTCGTACTTCGTTGTGAAACAAATGTTTGCCAATGTAAGTTATAGATTAACGTCGAATACAATTGATGATCAATAAAACTTTCATTAGATGTTTAATGTTACGCAGCTACTCTTCAAAGTGTTAAGGTAAAACTTTTCTTCCATAAAATGTTTGACTACAGTGATATAAGGAGTCAATAAATCTCACTTTCATAGTTGTAGCAGACTTGTTCGATTTACGAGCTAGTGATTTTTAACCATAAGCATGTTTACATTACATGTTCGGAAATAGACTGAAACTTTTTAAACTTTAGAACACGTGTTGAATACTAAACGCTCCTTGTTTGTTACAGGTGGCAGTATTAATTGACAATGGCGCAGGGTGCGAGCAAATAGTGGTCGGCGGCAGGCGGCGCTGGGGCGGCGCGATGGGCCGGGGGCGC
>NW_013525281.1:5280249-5284114 GCF_000836215.1 Papilio polytes
AACCTCTACGGACGACCGCTCGAGGAAATCGACAATTTTATTTATGATGAGGTAAGTGACGATTTTACTTAATTAGTTTTAAGTATATAAAAAAATAATTCTTTTACAAAGTAAAATTTATGTGAATTGTAATCATTAGTGTGAAATAGTGATTTTGTTTAGTTCGCTTTTAAAATACGTTTTATTTTTTTCTTTTGGTTAACCCAATACCGTTGTAAATTTATCGTGAATTCTATGGTATACTCGTAGTGTCACTCTCAAAAGCTCGACCGGAATAATGACAAAAGTTAAACACAACTGCACATGTCGGTGCGGCACAGCTGCAATTCCTGAATTTAATATTCACTTGCAATTTAGCAGTTTTGTAGTTCAGCTATTCGTTTCAAAACTTTATGTGTTTCATTCGAAGCGATTTAAACCATACTAGAGATCAAAAAAACGTTGATTAATTTTTGAAAACAACAAGCTTTTAGTATCAAAATCTTAGCTTTTTAATAATTCAACTAAATTAATTTTCTTCCTAAAATACGACCCAAAAACCTATTCATCACCATTTTTGTACCGGTTTTTCTATAGCATTTTGGATTGACTTGCCCAATTATATTATCTACATAATTTAACCTTAAAAGGATTTTAAACAACAAAGCTAACTTCTTTGTATTAAATTAGATTAACGTATAATTTATTCCACTGATACAACAATCACTTTATAGTAACCAAAATTCAACGCCAGCAAATTTAAACAAAACCAATGAATTGTGACACAAATTATATCAGATTCCAGTCCCCACATTCACCTGGAAAATGCATCCGCAATTACTTTGCAGTAAACGTGAATGCTTCATTTAGTATTAAAAGCCAGATAATTACTACGTTGTCTTACGTAGCTTCCCTTTGAAAATGCTGATTTTAATTACATTCATACTCTACTCGTAAATTTTGATATTAGAATGCAAGTTTTTATGTAAGGCGACTTTTTATTACATTTTCAGCTTTTGCTTGTGACTTCGTCCTCGTGAAGTAATAAAATAAATAAATAATAAAAAGGAAGTCTATATTACTCACAGATAAATTACCTTTCTAAAGATGAAAGAATTTCTAAAATCGGCCCTAGTTTTTGAGTTATTTCAATACATACAAAAATACAAATCTTTCCTCTTCATAATATTAATAGATTGATTCAAAAATTACAATATCAGTTAAGTAAATTACAATAGACCAAAAGTGGGTACAACAATAACAATTACGTTTTTGTTGTTTGGATAAACGAACCGTTTTATCCAGAGTCGGACTCTCTTAAGATCGGGCGTACACCTCTGACTAAACTAGCAAACATTTGTTATATGATTATCGATTGTTTTGCAGCCAATTCAACTGTTTAGTTGCACAACTAAAAATAGAATAGTATGTGTACCAAATAAGTTCATAGGAAACAAAGCGCGACTAAACAGTGCTATAGTTAAGTCTAGTTAGGATTATTCCCAACCGTCACCCCACTCTGTCCCGTGGGAACAGATGAAAATAAAAAGTTTCATCCGTCCCACCTTTAGCGACGGATGGACGGTTAGAACTTATTTTATTTCTTATCGGTTTCATCTGTCACCTTATTGGTGATAGTCAAAAAGGTGGGACAGATAAAACATTTTATTCTGATGTGTTCCCACGTGGGGACAGAGCGTTTGACGGTTGGGAATAATCCTAACTAGAGCGAATAACGTAATCATTCCAAGTGCTACCACAGTACTTTTGACAGTGTCAATATAACCGCACGTGTCACATATTGATTGAAACAGTCGCTCAATAGACGAGAGCATCCTCTATCATAAATGTTTACTTCTGTTGATTGAGTGACTCGAACTACGCCCAATTTTTGCTGAAAGTTCCAGGTATTATTTTTGTTTTAATAATTCTATATCTGGAATTTATCCGCCGTATACTGTGCTAATATTAAAAAAAGCCTTTTGATTCAATCTGTTCATTAAAACCGTGCAATATTCTAAAAGTTCAAAATTTCAGAAGTGTTCTGACGTTAATGTAACTAGCAAAAATTGTTTTTCATTTGTTAAGGTTACTGATATACAAAAAGGAACTATTAACCACTTATTATCAGGATATTACAACTACTCAAGCACTAATTTATTACTTTATAGATTATCACAAGCAGGGTCGACTTCTCAAATTATGTTTAAAATAGCTTTCGCCCGCGACTCCGTCCGCGTGGAATTAAACGAAAACAAAAGTGAGTAGCCTATGTGTTCTTCAGATTATCCTTTACATCTATGCAAAATTTCATCAAGATCCGTTCAGCCGTTTAGGCTACAAACTCTAACAAACATCCATCCATCCATCCAAATTTTCTCATTTATAATGTTACTAAGATTTGTAACTTGTTAAGGCTACGTGTAAACTCCTAATTCGTTTTAAAATGTTGACTTACGAAGCGAAGTGAATTCGTTTCAGTTAGGCCGTTAAACTGCAGTTTAACGATACCTCAATATCGTTAAAATGAGAAGAGTCTGTCAAGAACACTATTGGTATTCAAGAGGCTGTTCAGATTTGAGAGAGCGATCTATAGCTGAATATTACTGAGTGGTATACAGTATTGGAAACATTCCAGATTTTTATTCCCACAAATGTGTAGTTTAAAGTAGTTTAATATTAATTTTCTTACCTGTTGATCTGTGACTTACTAAAAAAAGATAATTATATATTAAAAAATATTCTCAAAAAAAAAGTACACTAAAAAGTAAGGAAATAATCCCTTGAAAATAGTAAACCTACCTTATTGTAGCTGTTATGTTTATATTGGTATGCAAAGGTATGCAGTGATTGATTCTACGTAAGGCTTTCTACATTTTTACCATAACAATTGTAACTGACACCAACTTCAAAGTAATAATAATTGTATAATATAAACATAACAGCTACAATAAGGTAGGTTTACTATTTTCAAGGAATTATTTCGTTACTTTTTAGTGTACTGTTTTTTTTTTGAGAATATTTTGTTTTTAGTGTATTTTGTTTGGAAGTCGGTTTTGTTTCATTATTAAAAAGTTTATTTGTTTCTCGTTTTTTATTGAATCTAAGCAATCTATCCTTCTTTTGGGAAGTCGGTAAAAAATTAAAAGGATAAACGAAATGTAATATTTAAAAGTGATTTAAATTATTTAACGACGGAAAAATCAACAATGTCTTTCCTAGAAACAAACAGATAAACTGCACACAAAATATTTTTAAAAACAACATACGATTGTTCAAGCGATCGTTTACGTGTGGTGATTAATCCTCGTTGCTATTTTCAATCGCTTTTTAAATAAATAACATCGTTGAAAGATCGAATTTCGCGTTTAACAAGTCTCTCGTAAATTCGGTATATTTAGGTACGGGATGGAAACGCATTTTACTTTGGCTTAACGACCCGAAATGGAATTCTACTCGGGTACAGTTTACGATACCATTACGTCACGTCGGATTGATTTATATGAATTATAAACAGGTATGAGTACATTTTTTATAACTAAGTCAAAAAAACAATCCCAAATGAAGTCTACCTGAGTTGTAACCGTCATTTTTACATCAAAATTATGTACATAACAATAATTAGTTACCATTAAGTATTATAAATCATAAAACAAATACTTCTACATATCAGAGCAGGCGCACACCTTTGACTAAGCAACAGTTGTGCGATTGTCGATTGTTTCGCAACCCATTCAACTGTTTGGTTACACAACTAAAAATCTAGTTAGTCTGCGCACCTACATATAAGCTCAAAGGAATCAAAGCGCGACTAAATAGTTGTGCAATAGTTTAGTCAAAGACGTGCACGCTCTTACTATCTCTATTCAGTCAAAGAAAAGAATAT
>NW_013525281.1:5284273-5288189 GCF_000836215.1 Papilio polytes
TACGCTCTTACTATCTCTATTCAGCCAAAGAAAAGAATATTTGATTTACGACAAGTCTAATACGTGAAGCAAAGGTATTATAACATTCAAACTTAATGCCGGCTTCGGGTTTGCACGCTTACCATGAGTCTTCCCAGGTGGCTCTGTGAAGCCCATTGCGGATAAAAAAGCGCGCAGGGCTATTCCAGCGACGCTTAAAATTATTATACGCGCATCGTACTCGAAATTACAAGCCTCCGTAAAGTTTGGATGGCTCTGTACTGGTACTAATTATTGTTTGAGTTCTTTCGTGCAGTAGTTTAGCGGCCCGCTCGAGCATGATACAGTCGGGTGTTGATGGAA
Organism: Papilio polytes; assembly: GCF_000836215.1. Classification (NCBI taxonomy): domain Eukaryota; kingdom Metazoa; phylum Arthropoda; class Insecta; order Lepidoptera; family Papilionidae; genus Papilio; species Papilio polytes. The sequence continues at coordinate 5,284,616 of NW_013525281.1, forward strand.
AATGTAACAACTCGGTCAGGGACGACATTTGGTATTTACGAGCTGCATATTTTTAATGCTTTGATACTGTAATTATACATAGTTTGGCATATACTGCATTTTTTTTAGAGAGTAAAGCTAATGTTAATTTAAAATATCAATAAATCAGACTGACTGCCCACCTCCGTCGGAAAAAAATAGGCTGTCGAGACTAGAAGGTCAAATAAGAATTGAAACACATAACTACAAAAGAGTTCTAAACTAAACAGCTTTTATAAATACATGGTCACAAAATGCGTAATACCTACTTTAACTTACTGTTATTATTCCAATTTCATTATTACCAGCTTTAGGTCGTTTACTGCTGAACGTAGGCCTCTCCTAATTCATGTTCTTCAATATTTCTACTCATACCAGGTTACTTAACGACGTTTAAGTTTTTATACAATTTTATCTCACTAACATTATCATCAACTTGCCCTTATCCCTTATGGAGGGTCGGCACAGTATGTACTGCTCTTCCATACATCTCTATCAGCCGTCATATCTCACTAACATTAACAAACTATTAAAAAAATCATATAACCTTTGTTCTATTTTTGGCTTTTTAAATCCCAGTACTCTTATTAGTCAAGCTTTTGATTCGAACTTGTTTTGTGAATGTTGACTTTGTGCAACCTTGGAATGAAGATCGAATTGTTGAAAGACCTTATTTGGAACGATGCCAAGTCAATTAACGTCATTAAAATATAGTGTAGTTGTTTATTTTGGTGAAATCTAAACAAATAGACGATTAAAAGTACGATGATAAGACTATCATCAAATGTAACAAAGTCAATAGAAGACTAATGAAAAATGAACGCAATGAAAGACATGTGGCGAAATACAAATTTGAGTGACATTTTTGTTAGGGATTGTATGACTGTAGATTTTGCAGACAATTAAGTATATTTTAAAGGTTGCAAGTATTAGGAGCACAAGCGACTTACAAACGCTTACTTGGTCCTTTTTTGGTATCGGCTTGGAAGTCTTCAAAAGATACCTTACCTTCTAGGGAAATACAGGGTTTTACCCACTAAAAACTCCTTGGTAGCCGCCCTCTAGCCATAAAGTTCCTTATTAAAAAAATGCCAAGTGTTGTCGGTTAGAAATTATTGTCCGTTATTTCTCTGTACCTTTCTAGAAAGTGTAAACTTCAGTTTAGTAAACTTAATGTTTCATTAAACATGTCCAGGTTGCATTTCGTAATACATTACAGCGAGCGCACACCTTCTACTAAACTATCACTTACATATGTAAATGTTGTGCGATTGTCGATTTTTTCGCAGCCAATTCAACTGTGTAGTTACAATATGGTAGATGTAAAAGCAATTTATAAATGTTGTTTTACCCCAGTTACGTATAATTACATGTTTATCCGGCATCGCGACTTGTTTACTGAAATACGTCGCGGTTTTATATTCATTGGAAAATGGTGAGATATCTTTATCAGACTTCCCTGATATATTGGCTTTTAAAACTTATTGGATATATTTTTAAATTGACGTATTACGAGTACTAAATTATTTCGAAGATGACATGAGAGACTGTGATTTCGAAAGTTTATACAAACACTTTAAATTGTTTATTTGCAAATTTATTATCTTGAGACATTTTTACTACTTTGTGTTTATTTAATACATATCAGTTTATATAGATAAATGTCATTAACCGAAGCAAGGTGAAATTCTTCTAAGGGTATATCCCACCAAATTGTAAATTGTCTGATAACAATCCAACGTGTAAATATGTGATGGAAATATTTCTGTTACCTTATCTGACAGTGACGTCATTTTTAAGCTATCTGAGCTTCTATCAGCCAGTGGTGGGACAGACCCTAAGTATCACTAATTTAATAGTAGGTATTGTAGTTTTGTCTGTGCTTAAGAAGACAGTGAAATCTCGACAGTATAATATAAAAGTAGACGCAGATAAATGAGGAATATTAAAAAGGAGAATATACATAAATATGGTTCTCTTTAAACCCTTTTGTGGCAATGAAAATTAAATATCCGATGCCTGAACAAAGGTTGTAATAACGTATACAGTAAGTAGGGCGCGGTGTTACAATGTTTTCGTATAAACGCCTACACGTGCTAAAGAAAACAAACCACCTTGTATTGTTCTTTGCTTTTAATATGTAGGGTAGCTTGCGAAAGAGGAAACTTTGCGTATAATTAAATTTCTTCATAACATAACAGTTCAGGGTTCATATATAAAGTGTTGCTTATGCTGGGTTGCTGGAGTTTACATTTATTTTTATCTATATGTAGTGATTAATTATTGTTAGGTTGAAGTAAGTTTCAACGGAGTAAAACTCATGTTACGTAGTTCGGAAACGCATTCCATGAAGTTAGGGAACCAAAAGCATAAACCCTCTTTATTATAATAATTTAATAGATTAGTTAGTAGTTAGTTTTAATAAAATAAAATGTAATTTTTAATGATCATTAGAGTTTTATTTTTTTAAATATATCAAAATTAAGAGAACGTATTGTTCAAGTTGACTATGGCCTAGTTATCCCTTATTAGGGTAGACTCCGAGCCCCTCGGTGGGGACATATATTGAGCTGGTGATGATGATGATGATTCTTCAAGACCGACAACGCAACTTTTTTTATTATATATGCCACCGGAAACTCGTTAAAATCGCTAAATAAAAGCTACCCATAGCCATCCACTTGCAGTTATCAAGCTTTTCTTTGTAAAGACTCAATTAATTGTATACTTTCACGTCTATTTCTGCTTTGTACAAAACAGTCTGCGGCGTCCGACAGTAAATAACTCAGCAATTTCAACCAGTCCATATTCCACCTGTAATGCGGTATTATTCATGAGCTGTCTTGCCTCGCAGTCCGCAAACTTTACTTTTAATTTAAACTTTGTTCCTTCGCTTTTCATAAACAAATACAGTTCATATTGAATAAGAATTTCTACTAACTAGTTAAATTTGAATTCCTATTCAATGCAGCGTTGTCCTACTCGGAATCAATTTCAAGTTGGAAACAATGTCTTTTAAACTTATTACAAGTGGTGGAAGACATAAATTGTGTTTTTTCATTTCATTGTATTCACCGGTTTTGACCAGGCACACCTTTGACCAAACTATCGCCCAATCGTAGTGCGATTGTCGATTTTTTCGCAGCCAATTCGACTGTTTAGTTGTACAACTAGAAATCGAGTTGTGTGCGCACCTCCATATGAGCGCATAAAACGCGATTAAACAGTTTTGCGATAGCTAAAGATGCGCGTGCTCTTACTGTTTTGTTTTTTCTATTGACGGCGGAGACGGATATGAAGGGGAAAGTCTTCTGTATGTGCGTCTCCTTCTCCTTTGATTAAGGGTAAGCAACACTTGTGCAATTGCAATGGGCAGCGGTTGCTTCTCTTTTTTGGCGAATTCAGGTGATCGCTCTTTCGATTTCCACCTTATAATATTAAAAAATATATATTTCCATCTTATCGGTCGAACATCTTTATAAGTTAGTCAAAACTTGTATACAAAAGATATCTACTCGAAGGTTCTAGTGAAACTTTTATGCATTCTGTACATTGT
>NW_013525281.1:5288390-5307473 GCF_000836215.1 Papilio polytes
CATATTAAACAATATATTTCCATCTTATCGGTCGAACATCTTTATAAGTTAGTCAAAACTTGTATACAAAAGATATCTACTCGAAGGTTTTAGTGAAACTTTTATGCATTCTGTACATTGTTGATGAACTTGATATCGATCACAACAAACTTCATAACAAGCAACATCGAATTTGCATACTTTAGAATAGTCTTTACTTTGAAAGCTAAGCAGAAACATCGGCTAAATAAGCAATTTCGAAGCACAAAAGGGCGTCGGGGTGATGCCGGAAGGTCTGTGGATCTTGTTCCCCAGTTTTAATTCATTGCGCGCCGCCGAGTCAACTCTGCGGAATATTTAACAGATACTCCTATTCATCTTGGTCGTACGACCTACATACCGAAGCCTCATTAATAAGGGTAGAAATGTCAACGTTTTTTTCTTTCAAACTCACTTTCATGTGTTTTATGAGGTGATTTAAATTAATCGTGCAGGAAAACGCTGCTGCGGCTTTCCGCGGAGTTAGTTTTGTGAAGAACAAATGACGATCGGTTTAGGAGATATTGCGTCCTTTTAACATCGTTTACTTTTCTTTTACAAATGAATATTATTTTGATGAAACGGAATTATCTTTTTTAAACATCATGATAGTAATTAATTAAAGATAATAATTGAGGTATTTGGAGGACGAAAACCCGGCGCGCCGACCCTACGGGAGTAGGATAAGGCAGGGGAGATGATGATGATTACTGGCTATGAGTACTTGTAGTAACAAGATGGAGGCAGGCTTAGCCTTAAATCGTTAAAATTACATAAGCATCATTTCTCCTTTTAAGGCATTGTTGGGGAGGGAGAGTGATTTTTGCGCAGGAGGCGGTGCATAAGAAGTGGAGATATCTTTTTTCGGTGCGTCACCTTTGCCTTCAAACGTAGGGATCTGTAATTCCAAATATTTATGGCAACGATCATTTCAGTGTTACGACAAAACCAGGTATTTACTTGTATATTTGCTTATAATATTATCAAACCGAATATTTCAACAAATAGAGTAAAAACTTAAATATGAATAGATTTTTAACATGTTTTAGTTGAATGTACAAAAAATAGAAGCTTTGTGAGAGTCTGTTTAAATTACATAGCTCTTCGTATTTTGAAGCTGTCTGAATTAAAGCAGCGATGCGGTTTTGTAGGCAGTTGAAACCTTTCACTGCAAGTATTCAAAGTCGCTTTCCGTAAAAACGGTTGTCGAGCAAAATGGTCGGCCATTTTCAAGTAGTGTTCATTTTAAAAATGTATCTTGACTAGATGTTACTACACTTTCTTTGTGGTTACTGTAAAATAATTAATACATAATGTACTAGTTATTCCACGCGGTTTTACCCAGCTTTTCATTCGATTTGCTAGATTTTAATTGACTTTCACAAATAACTAGCTTTGGCCTGCGATTTTCTTTGCGTGGTATTTAAAAAAAATAAGCAACCTTCGTGTTACAGACTATCCTCTACTTCTATTCCAAATTTCATCAAAATCCGTTCAGCAGTTTCGCTAACAAACGCTAACAAATATCCATCCGTTTAAATTTTCACATTTATAATATTAGTAACATTGAGTTAAGTATATTATTAGGAAAAGATTTAAGTCGCATAGTTTATTATTAAAAATAGCGCCTTCAAACAGTTTTCAGCTTTATTATATTAAGTTACAACTTAAATCCTCTACGATCTGGTAAATATTACTTATGTCGTTGAAGACACTGCCTTTGTTATTTATAACATAACCTGTTATAAAGAGGGTGCTATAAATTTCCCCATATTGTCGTTTAAACCACAAGAGAGTTCAACTATTGTTGGATTTTGCTGTGTGAATTTTTAAATTCTTACAGTATTTTAACTTCAATTGTAATGAATTGAAAAGAAGTAATGTGTGGGAAACATTGTTATTTTTATTATAAGAGACTACCTGTTGCTCGTGACTTTGTCCCTGTGGAATTAAAAAGTGCGAAATACTTTTTTAAATCGACAGAGTAGTTTTTAAGTATTTTAATACATGCAAAAATGTTCAACTTTTTTCTCTGAAGTAAAAAGATAAAGATAAATAAATAAAGTGATATTATGTATTATTAATTTATCTTACTAATATTATAAATGCGAAAGTTTAGATGCATGGATGGATGAATGGATCAATGTTTGTTAGAGTTTGTAGCCTAAACGGCTGAACGGTTCAGGATGAAATTTGGCATAGAATCCTACCTAATAGCATAGTCTGGAAGAACTCATAGACAACTTACTTTATTTAATACCACACGGACGGAGTCGCGGTCGAAAGCTAGTGTATCTATAAATGTAAAACAATGGTTAGAAGGAGCTGGGAAGCCGGCCATAAATGGTGTTACTTAATTTATTTAATTCAACAAACGGTGATTCAAGCTTAACTGAGATATTCCATTATTTAAATTCCAACAACACTTATTTAACGCCGAAACTGAATTAATTTAAATTAAATTGAGTGTACATGAGCTGAGAGTTTTGTGGCTGCGATAATCTGGGATTAATGTTTCGAGCTTCTTTTTGTCGATGGTAAATGATATCTGTACGATGTTTATCTTTTTAATTATCTTTCATGCCGTTTTATTTTGTTTTACTTTTTATTTTCATGTTTGATCAGCATTTTTGCAACTTTCTGATACGTTCGCGTGGTGGTTATAAAACAATTGAATATTTCAGATTGCTTATTGTCTACTTAATTTTGTCAAAGAATATGCATGTCTATAGATACTACGGTTAAGTCGTTGAAATTACCTTTTAACAAAGCTATATTTTAGAAATCACCTTATTTTATAATGCCTAAGTTCAACGTCAATTAGCAGAATTACATTGCAAGTTTACGACCATAATAATTTTATACATTTGACATTTGTCACGACATTTCCGCCGAACATCGCGTGTTCATTGTACAGGATTGTCACATCTCTATCATAAAACAAGTTTACGAGCCGCCTAAGTTTGTAACATACTCGCTGTTACAGTCTTATTTAGAGAGAAGCTACAGCTTGCGGCGGTTGATAATCTTTAGAGCGCGCGTACACTTTTGACTAAACTATCGCACAACTAGCCGCGCTTCTATAAGCTTATAAGGAGATACGCACACTATTTTGAGTTGTGCAACTAAACAGTTGAATGGGCTGCTAAACAATTGAAAATCGCACAACAGTTGTGCGTTTAGTCAAAGGTGTCGACGTGTCGGATGAGATAGCTCTTCCATTGTAACCACTTGTAGCCTAAATGACTGAATCGATATTGGCGAGTAGTCATTCGATTAGTATTTTTCGTCTCAATGTCTTAGGGTTATAGTCGTTGGTTTTTAAAATAATAAACGGTGATTTTTACAAAAATGGATTTTCAATCCCAATGACACTATCAAAAGATCTTTGTCTTTGCATATACTTGCGTTTTTCGCTGTAAAAAAGTATGATTATCCGTCAGTTTCAATTCAAAGAAGACTAAAAATGTCGAGTTTAACCCGACCAGAGGTAGGGTCCCTCGAAAAGTCAATAAATGTGACCAAAGGTGTTGCCATCGCGTGATCCACGCATTAGGCCGAGCACGCGCGGCAGATTTAAGCCCACTCTCGAATAGCCTTGGTTAATATTAGAACAATGGAATGAATAAACGGACAAAGGTACTTCAGAATTATTTCGTGAGAGAAAAATAGACTTATTTAGTATTATTTCGTGTTCTTTTTCTTTTACTGTCATGATATTGCAATGTTCTGAGATCAAAAAAGCTATTATTGGATATATTTCCAGTAACACTATTACAACACGATAGTATGATGGCATAAAGTGAGATGGGAAATGATATGCCTATCAACTTCACACTTATAAAATACAATAAAGATAAAACGACGATAAAGTTTATTAAAAACTAGCTGTTCCCATGCGACTTCATCTGCATATAATTATAAAAATTACATTTTATTGTTCACATTTGTCAAATTATTAATTACAAATGTCAAAATGACATGACATGACAAACCTTAAAAATCTTGCTTTCTTGATGTTTGCAGCAACATATGGTCTCTTTCCCACATTAGGGTTTTTATCCAAAATATTTACCCCTATGTTTAATAGCGTAAAAATATATAGCCTAAAGCCTGACGTAACTGTAGGGCTCTTTATTAAAAAAATAATTATTCAAAAATATGCTGTAATTGCTGACATCATAGGTAAGAAAGAAGTGTATGTTTACGCTTTATTATAATAGTATAGATTTAATCAAAGATTAGAAGGTTAAGTGTTTTAAAAAAATATGATACAAATTTATCATTATATTAATGTTAACTAAATCACGACTAACAGTTTGTAAATAATAAAGTCTAGTATAACAGGTACGGATGACCAAAGCAGCACAATGCTCGCGTAAACAATACCCGACCTCAATCGGACTTTTTGTTCGGGCCACCTAATTTTCCATAATGTAGCAGAAATTTTTCAGAAAACTCCTACCGTATACAATCTCCAATTAAAGTTTCTATTCATTTTTATTCAATTTTATATAGAAAGTTGATAATTAACTTTTCATAATTTAAATATGCTATGTAATACTCAGAGTTGTTATTTGTTTATTAATCTCATATTTTAGATTACTCATAATACCAAGGGGACCACTTAACGTCTCCTTAATTTTTTTAACATCGTTCCCATATTTACCAATAAACAATTAGCTTGAACATTATAAGAATCGAATAGAACTAAGGCGTCCCTTACTGTTCATTTAGTTCGAAATTTTGACGTCTTATCCCGTTTTGAGTGTAGCAGACAATTTTTCGGCTAAAACGTTTACAACAATAACTATAATACTTTGAGTAATATTTGGTTTAAATTTTTTTTTTTAAATCATTACTCCCAAGTGGAGTTGGCCACAGCAGACGGGCGGCAGTAAAAATTAAGCCGAAAAATTGTGGTTTATAAAACCTACGCCGAACCTGAGTAGAATAAGACTTGGAAATGATGAATTATAATACTTTATAAACTGAATTGCAGTTTATTAGCTTGTATAGAATATTATCTGCAATTTTTCAGCGTTATTAATTAAAAAGGACATGTCCTCGTCTTGGCAATCTTTAATTATATCAACGAAATACTCCATTATTTCACATTAAAGTCAGTTGCTATCACTTCGGTGCATAACTCGCGTAATGGATTCCTTAATTAATAGCTCTTGAAGTCCTAAGATTGTCAGCGAACGTGTACTATCAAATAATTAACTTTTTACAGACCTCGTTCTGGTTAAATCTTACTCATATTATAAATGAGAAAGTTTAGATGGATGGATGTTTGTTAAAGTTTGTAGCCTAAACGGCTGAACGGATTTGGATGAAATTTGGTGTAGATGTAGAGGATAGTCTGGAAGAACACATAGGCTACTAACTTTAATTTCTTTTAATTACACGCGTACGGAGTCGCGGGCGAAAGCTTGTATATTTATAAAATAACTATTAGCGCGAAGTTAAAAAAAACTGTTTGAAATAAAACAAAAACGGCATAGAGCTAATGGTTGTAATAAAGTGTATTGAACTTTTAAACTATGGAGTTCCGAGAAATTTTATTCGTGTTGTTTTAGGTTTATGGGCTATTGGTTTTAAGTTTAACGAAATACAAACAGTTTTATGTTGTTATCTTGTTTGATGTTTTTATCTAAATATTAAAATATCCACAAAATAATTTTAAACTGCTTCTACCTTATGTATTTTCTGTTAAGCTTTCTTTGCATTTTTGTAGAATATCTAATTATGAAAATTAAATGCAAAGAGATATCAAAATCAATCAAAACGATCTCAAGTGAAGTTTGTATAAAAATCGGACATTAAGGCAAACAAAGACCCAACATCACTTTTGTTCATAAAAATATTGCCCCTCTACGTAAATAGAATGTTGTCGGTAAATTGGACCCTTTCCAATCTACCTTCATTCTGAATATAAATATGGATGGTGAGTTTCTTTTTCTTTTTTATCAATCGTTCCACTTCAAAAGGTATTTATTATTGAGCCCATCGAATACCTTTCCAAGAGTAATTGGGATTTGAAAGCAAAACAAGATACACGTAGAAACCTTTATGATGAAGACTTTCGTTGATTAACGAGATTACTCAACTCAAAAGAATTTATTTTAGTAGAAACTAATTACTGCTTATATTATTGTTGTCTTCAAGAGCTTATCCGAATTGTAGTGTTAGATACAGTCAATGGATTTTATTGATTCCAGTACACTAGCTTCTTGAAGAAATATCATACAATTTGTTTCATCTTTATCCACTGTTATTTTACACGAGAGTAGAACAGTGATGGAGCACAAGACTTTGCAGTACTGCTATTGGTTGCACGCACTTACATCAAATAAGCTCTTTTCTTGACGATGTGTATAAAAACAGTACTGGTATATCCTGATGTTCTACTTCTGTATGCTGCCCTCGTGTGAAAGTAGCATAAGCACTTAAGTGCGGTCGTGACATCGCGCTCCGCTTTGTACAGTCTTAACAATCGTTGCGGCGGCCACGAGAGCCATATTCTATTGTGTCTCATATATTGTACACTACAATTCTTAAAGCATCTTTTGATAGTTAAAAGATTTAAGTACAAAGTAAAAAGTTTTTACATTGCTCTGTAATAATTGTAGAAATAGATGAATGGTATATCTTCACCTTAGAAGTAATACAATAACATCTCCCAATCCTTATCTTATTGTAAGGTCAACATAAGTCCTCTAGGTTAATCTGTCGTCCGTCATCTCTATCGTCACTTCTAGACCATGTCATCTATCACGCCATCCATCCATCTTAATAATAAAATCTTAATAATAAAAAAAATAGTTTCTTCACTTATAAAGTCACCTGTTTCATTCAAATGAATGTTCATTACGCGTCTGTAAAAAATCAAACGTATAAAAATGTGCTTGAATTGTGTAGAATATATTGTCCCGCGCCGACAGCGTGGCTGTTCCGAATGAAACCACAATTCAATGCGGGTTAATGAAACGTTTGTCGGTGTTGCCGGCGCTTTAATCTAGCGAACTCGGTGTGGCGCTGCACTATGTTTTTTGATACACGATCGTGTTATTACAACGACTAAATTCACCTGAATTTTTAAAACAATACTATTGTTTTTGTTGACCAATTTGTTAATAAGCTCTTTAAGCAATTCGTGAGAAAGTTTCTCATGAGTTACAAAGTGTTATAACTAGCTGTTGCCCGCGTCTGCGTCCGCGCAGAAATTAAAAAGTGATATAGCTTATCTTACTCGCTGATAACGTAGGTCTTTCTTGGTGAAATATTTTTTTAAATACGCCTAATAGTTTTTGAGTTATTTTTACATACAAAAATACAAATCTGTCATTTTTATAATATTGTGTATATAGATGAGTTGGAAGTATTATAAATTAGCAGTTGTTAGATTAGTCGGTACATTTCAGTGAAATTCGATTCGATTTGGTTTAACTTCGTGACTATATACTATGTTTATTTTAGCAGTGTAAATGTTGCTGTAAAATTGCAACACATTTTTAAAATTGGCAGAATTTAAGAGAAGCTTAACCATTCGGCCCCCCTCGTTGGTTATTTAAGTATTCATGACAGAGTACAAGCTCGTTCGTTTTATATTTGAAATGGCCGAGCCCAAAGGAGGTTTCTTGACCCACTTAATATGTAAGCACAGCAGCCGAATGTTCCGCGCTTTACTCTCAGATTTTTTTTTCTTCTGCGAAATACAAGGTGCAAAATACAGGTCATTTTAAACTTGAAAGACGCTAGCTTCTTATTGTGTCAAACTATCATTTAGATCAAGCTTATTAACTAACTTTTCCCGTGCGGCTTCATCCACTTGAAATTTTGAAAAAAAAATATTTTATTGTTTACATTTGTCAAATTATCAAATGCAAATGTCAAAATGACATGACATGATGACAAACCATGGCAACCTTGCTTCCTTGATGTTGGCACCTTGTAATTTATGGTCCCTTTTCCACGTGATGATTTCTTACAATTATTTTATCCCCTCAGTTTAATAGCGTGAAAATATACGATCTAAAGCGTGTCGTAGGCTTTGTATTAATGAAAGAATTATTAAAAAATATACTATGATTGCTGAAATCCTACGCTACGCAGTAGTGTATGTTTACGTTTATATGTGTTTATTACCAAATAACCTCAAAACGGATAAACAGCTGGGAATTAAATTTGAAACATCTAGAAATTAGTCTGGAATTAAATATAAATTCCTGTGGTATAATTTTTTGTTCCATAATTTACTCCGCAATTAAATGAATAATCCAATGCATAAGAAATCTAATAAAACAGCTAGTGTACTATATTCCCAGTTAAATTAAAACACAACGAGATTTGCAAACAAATGTCTTGATTTTACAACTTAATGGTACTTAAAATGAACACAAGAGCGCTAGTTATTTCAATGGTCACGACTTAAATTGCTTGTAAGTGGAACTAATGCGGCCACATTCGGTGTTACTGTTGGTATTTCGTTGTTCTTAAATTTCATTAGGTTTTTTTTTAATTTAAATTCGAAGAAAACCACATTAATGCGGTAATAATATTGTACATCATAAAACAGTCTGTGCATTGATTCCTAATGTAATTATTGAAAGCAATTTGATATCAATATGGAGATTTACAGATTGAAGATTCATATAATTATGAAAAATGTTTTCATCATTCTCATTCTTAAAAATAAAACTTAGTTCACAAGATTTTAGTATGTTAACAACCCTACAAATAAAAACCCATAGATAGTTGACTAAGATATATATCGTCTATATAGACGAGGCATACTGGACAAATTATTTTTAACGGTACTTTCTCTGAAAGGTACTATATAAGTTGTCAAGTTTAGTGCCGTCTAGTGTCCTTATATTGATATGTAATAAAACATTTCACAAAGTTATAATAAGCTCCATCTTTTGTTATAAAATAAACTGAACAATGTTATTAAATAACAACAATTGGCGATTTGTTAATACAATTAATTATATTGACATGTTTTGGGGATCTATCTATACTATTATAATAAAGCGTAAACAAACATTTCTTTGAAGATGTCAGCAATTACATCATAATTTTGAATAATTCTTTTTTTAATGAAAAGCCCTACACTTTCTTCACGCTATGGCACGGCACGGCTATATGTTTTAACGCCATTAAACTTAGGGGGTAAATATTTTGCATAAAAACCCTAATGTGACAAAAAGACCATAAGTTGCTGCCAACATCAAGGAAGCAAAGTTGTAATCACGTCATGTCATTTTGACACCTGTAATTGATGATTTGACAGATTTAAACAATAAAATAAAATTTTCATAATTTCATGCGGATGAAGCCGCACGGGAACAGATAGTTATTAAATAAAGTTAGTGAGTTAATGTGAAAAATGTTTCAAGTGAATTGTTAACTTTGCCTCCTCTATAAATGTATTTAATCTTTGATTTGTCGATTACGAAAAGTACATGTCTTCGAACTTTACCTTTCAACAATAGGTGATTATGATAGTAGGTCAGGCGTATTTATAAATGCTGGCTATAAATAGTCTTGTTAGCGGTGTGGGTACTCAATTTTCCTATTTGCCGCGTCCACACGCCGGCAATGCGGCATACGATGACGTCACGCGTCAGACGGAAGGTAAATGCATAATAAATAAACTCTCTCCCTTTTTAACCCTTAAAGACAGATGACAAACGAAATATTAAAACCAAAAACAATTGAATGGGAGTCAGCAAAGTGTAATAAAAAACAAAAATAAAGTGACAAAATATGTTTGTAATTTAGTGAAGGAGGTTTGTTAAGGGGTTGGGAATTAAAACTCACAATATACAATACTTAACATTATTCAAGAAAACACGTAGACATATAATTTTCCATTTCACATTTGCTTCCAAATACTTTAATCGAATTTACATTTTAATAACAAGCTGATAAAACTTAAATTCCTTTGCTGCAGTACTAGTTTTCATACAAGTACAGTCATGGAATGAGTTAATTCAGATGTTATCTTAGCACGGACACGGATTACCCTCCGGCCTGATTAATTAATTAGCTACTTGATTTACTTAGACCAGTTTACTTAACATTTAACTTATCAAAGACATACAAAACAGTTAAGTCCTTAATTTCAAATGTTTTTTGATTATATCCGCAAAATAAAAAGTGTTGAAGAAAAATAAAAAATAACGCTATGCTAGATTTTGAGTCTGTGGTAATCATTATTTAGTAATTCAATCAAGGGTAGAATTCGAAACAGTTTATCATTAAAAAATGCTGTTCTTTTATTTTTTGAGCGAATTATTTCATTATTTCTCTGAAGTTTAGCGTTTAAAGCTGGTGGTTTCAGCTAATTCTACCATCGTGTTTGAATATTACATTGGTGTAGTGTTTCACACGAGGGTAAATAAATACACATAAAATATAGTGTTACATTTTCGCCTACAAAACACTGTGAGGGATATATTTGTTTAGGACTCCATTTGGTAAAGTGTTTTCGGTGCTGTTTCCATATGTACTAAAGTGAGGAAACTTTGTTAAGTGCGTATCTACCACGTGTATGGATTTGAATATTGCATTGACACATTTTTTCAAAGCTTTCAAATGTATGCATTAATGATGCTATCAATTTAGGTTAGGAACAAAATGCAATAAATCGATAGACATAAATATAGCTCGATTTTATCGCTCACTGTATGCAGACTAGGTAATAAATATTGTTTATTTATTACTTTTAGGACCTATCCCACCAAATTGTAAATAGTCAGATAACAATAGAGCGTCGGTTGCATAGTGGTTTAAACAATTGACTTGTAATCTACAGGTCTTGGGTTCGAATCCCGCCGTGTACCAATGTGATTTTCGATTTTTCATACATATGTACATAATGTAACCTGCACTACCGGCGAAGAAATTCAAAGATTTGTGTGTAGTCAACCAACGCGCACTTGGCCAGCGTGGTTGACAATGGCCTAGTCACCCCTTATTAGGGTAGGCTCCGAGCCCCGCGGTGGGGACGTATAGTGAGCTGGTGATGATGATGATGAATCCAACGTGTAAAATATGTCATGGAAATATCGGATTTTGTTACCTTATGTGACAGTGACGTCATTTTTAAGCTATCTAAGCCTCTATCAGCCAGCGGTGGTACATGTCCTTAGTATATCTTAATCTTGAACAGCTTAGGCATAGATAGGTTTTATATGGCTTTTAATATTAGTGTATCGTGAAATATGATTTGGCAACTCCTAGACGATTGTTGTCCTTCCTTAAGCCCTCTTCAAATACTCAATTCTAATTGTATTAACCATACAGTCGTCTGTTCAGTTCAATTCAGTTTTAACTGTTTGTTTGTAGACAAATCAGTTCAAGCGATCAAAATGGTGCTTCATACGTTCATTTTAAATTGAACAAATCGACTCCTGTCTTTAAAACTGTCAGAAATAAGCGTCTTTAGACTTTACAATGCGCGACAGGATTATTCCATGTATGTTAAGTTTGTGAAGATTTCACGTTATAACTTTTGTGTTTTACTGTACGCTGACGTCACCAGTCATATCTATTATTATTGTTGCAGACATTCTGCGTTGTATCGAAGAGGTTTCGGAAGAACTATATCCACCGGTTCACGGCGACGAGGTCGTTGTTTTGGTGGTCTCCGTGGTCACCGGTACGCCGTGCTTGCGTCTATCTATCCACTAACCAGTACTTCGATTACTTCGTCATGGCCACCATCCTGCTCAACTGTGTCTTCCTCGCCATGTCGGAGACTATCGAAGAAGCTGAGTAAGTAATTCATAACAAACAGAACAGAGCAAACAGTAATGAAAAAATAGGACATTGAATTTTATGGCGCAAAATATGCAGCAAAATCTGTAATTTATAGATTTGGTAATTTTTGTTTAACATTACATTTCTTTAATTTACTAACATTTCTTTTACCATTCTAACTAAGCCCTAGGCTTGTGCTATAATATGATTTACGACAATAGTCGAATGGCGGGATTCGAACCCTGGACCGAATGATTGAAAATCTGGTTCCCTAACCATTAGGCTATTGGCAATTCCTTTTATAAGACTAGATTAGATTATATTTCATTTAAATAAATAAAAAACAATTGCAATACTTCAGTATTATTCAAGAATTTATGAAGTTAGTAATCGCGGTAGCTATTCTCACGAGATTAAACAAATATTTTAAAATGTTTCAATAAACTTTACGGTCAATAAAATGAAGTTTGTGCTCGACAATCTCATACAAAATTGAGGCACGTTGCAGTGTTTTGCGGAGAGCATTTTGCGACGCGTCTCGCTGGGGGTTTGGAGTATTATAGCGAATTATGCACTGTTCTACGCTAAGCCCACGCTCCGGCACTTTGGAATACACGAAGAATTATTTTAAGGATGCGTTCATATTAAAATTTAATGTCTAGCGCAATGAACGTGGAACTCATATTTCAATTAAAATGAATAAAATTCAAATGTTTTTGTAAAGTAAATACGGGGACAACTTTTATTGTATACATACATATGTGAAAAATAACACAGACGAGTTGAGTACCTCCTTCTTTTGGGAAACGGTCAAATATTAACTTTAAATTAGTGTTCGAAGTAATAAACGTTAAATAACAAAGTTTTATAATATACCAATATTATAAAACGTACATTTACAAAAAAGCGACATGCACAGAAAAGATTATCTATTTTTATTTAGGCACAGTTCAGATGTACACTTTTAAATTAATAGTCGAACTGTGCGTATAAAATTTTACTTACCCATTCGACTGTTTAGATGGCGTTAAATTACTGTTCTAAATAAAGTTGTAACTATTTCCTGTCTAAAGCATCCAACTGCAAGACATCTCTAGATTGAAAACTCATTAAATCGACCTCCTTTTACAGTACTGTGGGAGTGGTTTGTGATGTTCCGCAACAGTTTAATCTGGTAACATTTATCTTGTCAGCGCAGAGTCGGCAGCTAATAAATCTAGTTACACTGCAGCTCTTGAAGTGTGGACATTATTCAAGTCCCGTGTTGAAGAATTTGTGTAGATTACCTTACATTAACGCACAAAAATATCCCACTGTTTTAATATACTTGTAAAACAAACTAACAATAGATACTGATAAAATGTCTTAGCGTATAACGTGACACAAGATTTGTTGAGCATTTTATTGTAAGTTTCTATACAATTAAGTTTTACAATAAAACGACTATGTTAGTAACAAATTTTGCAAACTAAATGTAATAATCTTACTGATATATAAATGCGAAAGTTTAAATGAATGGATGTTTGGTAGAGTTTGTAGCCTAAACGACTGAACGGATCTCGATGAAATTTAGCATACTCGTAGATGATAGTCTGGAAGAACACATAGGCTACTCACTTTTGTTTTTTTTTATTCCATGCGGACGTAGTCGCAGGCGAAAGTTATTATAATATTTATTTGCTTCTAGAGTAAATCTTTAGAAATTAAAGATAAATCATTACTACTACACATCTTACGGGAAGTTTGAAAATAAAAATATTATAACCTCAAATGTGACGTTGGAATATATTTTAATGATATTGAAGACCACTCAATAAGCAGTGTCGGGAACGACGTCATTACGCTGATACCTCGACTCTTGTAGAACACAATCGCACTCGGTGACCCAGTTATGTGGATTTATAGAGGGATACTTGATTACGGAAAATGCTGATTGAATTCTTAGTAATTATAACAACTACATACAAGTGATAAATATTAAAGAAGTGATGGATTGCGTGAAAGAGGACATGCTCAAAAAGGGAATGGATTCAGATATGAAGGCTGCTGTCATAGACATATATGCAAGAGCAGTACATACTGTACCGACCCTCCATATGCAAAAGGGCATATGATGACGATTGAAATGTAGAATTATTGAATTCGATTTAAATGTCATTACAATAAACATATCTAAACAATTTTATATTATAAGGCTTTAATTACAGATTGTAACATCAATGTTTAAACACTTAGGGTTTACAAAATCCATAGACAATCATTGACATTATCACATATTAAAACCTTTACAGTCAACAATTCTTTAATTTAAATTTTTCTTTTTAAATAATGATGATCTCTTATAGACTACAGTTTACTTTTTTCCGCGATACTTTCGTACTTCTGTTTTAAACTTTCTAAATTACTTACTAACATATTAAGTTCTAAAAGAAGCGTTATACGAGTAAGGTCACAGTCGCACAGCTGTTACATGTTACATGAACAATTTTTATTACAAAGTCTGCACATAAAACAGTTTGCAAATCTTAACCTTTATGATATTGTCCAAGAAATTTTGATTCAAATACTAATCGATTGAAATTAAAAAAAAAGATCTTGAGATATCTTTGTTAGCTTTTCTGTTGTCATCAACTTGCCATTGTCCCTACAGAGGGTCGGCATAGTATGTGCTTCTCCATACATCTCTTTTAGCCGTCAAATCTGAATCCACTCCCTTCTTAAGCATATCCTCTTTCGAACAATTTGTTTAGCTTATCTGTGAATAACTATAATTCTTTTCAGGTACATTTTCCTGGCGATATACACGGCGGAAATGATAATCAAATGCATAGCTAAAGGTTTTATTCTCAACAAGTATACGTATCTGAGGAATCCATGGAATTGGCTGGACTTCGTTGTGATAACTTCGGGCTACGCTACCATCGGCATGGAGGTCGGCAACCTGGCCGGACTGAGGACCTTCAGGGTACTAAGAGCATTGAAGACTGTTTCTATAATGCCTGGTAAAGTATCTTCTCATAAAAAAAAATTAAACTAAAAACGTCAATATAAAAACAATTCTATAAAATAATTTAATTACTATTTTAAAATGTAACGTAATTTTTTCACTAAATTTCAAGATCTAAACAATAAGAAATAGTAGATCATGTCGTCTTTTGCTGTTAAACTTTGCACATTTCGTTTTATTAGCATGATATAAAACATTATGAATTTGACACTCAATTTATACGATTAAAGTACAACTCTAATCTTAATTTCATAAATTAAATTTAAAGCTCTTTGTTTTCTAAAGATACGAAAACTTTTATAAAATCTATTCGTGTGTGCATGTTGTTATGATCTTATTATATCTGTGTGTTTTCTTTAAATTATTTAATGTTAAGGGCTAAAAAAAGTCATTTCATTTAAAGGTATTCTTAAAGAAGATACGTGAGTATAAAGATACTGTTCCCAGGTTTGAAGACCATCATCAACGCGCTGTTGCATTCGTTCAAACAGCTCGCGGAGGTGATGACCCTCACCATCTTCTGTCTGATGGTGTTCGCGCTGTTCGCTCTGCAAGTCTACATGGGGGAGCTCAGGAATAAATGTGTCAAGAATCTAGTTATTAAGCCAGGAGAAAACTTTACCGATGAACTATGGTTGCAGTAAGTAAAAAATGTTACCATATTTGCGGTCATATTATCATTCATAATTTAATGAAATTCTTCACTACATACTTCACTACTAATATACATAGATTCCAACTTGTTGTTTTTTTTTTGGTTGCTCTATGCCACCCTGTCGTTCCCTTAACATATTTTAGTCACGGACCTAAGGAGCGGGTGTACTTTATTACGTTATTTTTCAAAGTTAAAACTTAACTTTACATCTAAATAACAATAAATCTAACATCTTTTATATCACGCATTTGTAAACCTTATTTAAAACAATTAATTTTTAAATTCCACTAAAACTGATAATTTTGACTAGAATTAATTTAAAACTACAAATTAAAATTCTTCTAACTCGGTGTTCTTGTTTCTCGTTTGTTCCTTTCTGTAACAAAAAAATCTTTCTATAAAAATAACCTTGTTTCTTTTCAGCTGGATAAGACAACCGTCTAACTGGATGGTGAACGAAGAAGAAATACCGATTATATGCGGTAACTTAACCGGTGCCCGACACTGCCCTTCAGAGTACACGTGTCTATGTGTGGGCCCGAACCCGAACCACGGGTATACGAACTTTGACAACTTCCTATGGTCAATGCTTACCACATTTCAACTCATAACATTAGATTATTGGGAAAATGTGTATAATATGGTAAGTTATTTTTTTAATTAATACATCATCTTTTACTTAATCCTGATGTGTCGATTAGTGATAATTGAATACATTCATATTACAAGATATTTTATTTTTTTATTGTCCCACACAAAAACGTGGTTAAAAATATTGTAGGTCGCAAAAGTCCAAAAATAATTTCAAGTAAAATTTTAATAATTAATAACTTAAATCTTTATAAATTCAACTCTAAAGCAATATATTTTTTTTTGTAAAGCGTCCTTTTTTGCAGCGTTGTTTATTTAATAGCTCGCTATCAAATTTATTCAAGCTCAAATCGCAGCGGCTAATGAAAGGATTCATATCTAATTGCGGATTTATCGCGTGATTGCATTAAATTGAGAACGAATTTCGCATTAATATGAAAATCAAAAGACCACTAAATTAAAAAAAAAACGTCTAACCATCTAAACCAAATTTACAAAATTTAGTATCTGTACCTCCATTTAAAGCAAGTGCTACAAACTCAATTACTATAACCATTTACCGGCTGTTTACTTAGGCAACGTTGTTACCTTAAGGTTCCCACTGTCTTATCCTTTAAAACAGACCCTCTGCAATGTCAACAGTTGCTCAGATATTTTCTTAAGCAATTTGAACAATACATAATTGTTAAATAAATATAACTTAATTTGAATAAATATCACAATGTAATACAAAACAATATTTAGCTACTAAAAGAGTAACATTATAAATTAATCAAGTATATACTTTAATAAAAACCTAAATGCCAAAGGTTTACAAACCTTTCTTATATACTTTCAAACCTGAACCTGAAATTATTTGCACCACGATTTAGACAAAATGATATCGCGATTGTCAGTCAAATGCAAACAAAATGGACGCGGGCTGAATTTTAAGAGCGCGGACACACTTTTGACTAAATTATCGCACAACCGTTTAGTCGCGCTTTGATTCATATGAGCTTATTAAATGTGCGCACATTACTTTTTGGTTGTGCAACTAAACAGTTGAATTGGCTGCGAAACAATCGCACAACGGTTTGCGATAGTTTAGTCAAAGGTGTGCGCCTGCTCTAAAGGATACGGCAGCACAAGCGGTAATCAAATTACGGTTAATAGGTGATGTAGGCTTGAAGCGTACCCGCAAAACTATGCTCGTTAAATGTCGCTTACAAAATAATTTAGTCACGTTTTACTTAATTACTGGTAACGTTTACCTCCGAGAGAAAAGGCGTGAATTTGAGATGACAAACTTTGGTTTTTGTAATACCATAAAATGATATTGCATTAAGAAACTATGATACTTGGATATTATAATTAAAAATAGACACAAATATCTATAAACAATCATTTTTTTTAGGTGCTGTCGTCTTGCGGTCCAATGTCAGTGTCTTTTTTCACTGTCGTTGTCTTCTTCGGCTCTTTCTATCTCATAAATCTGATGCTAGCTGTTGTAGCGCTCAGCTATGAAGAAGAGTCACAGATTACACAAGAGGTAATATCATACTTATATTATATTATGTTATATATTACTTATATTATATTATAAATGCGAAAGTTTACATGGATGGATTGATCTTTGTTAGAGTTTGTAGCCTAAACGGCTGAACGGATGTGGATGAATTTTGACATAGTCTGGAAGCACACATAGCATACTTTTGATTTTTTGAATTCCACGCGCAGGAAGCTGCGGTCAAAAGCTAGTTTATACATATTTTACACGTATGGGTAGTTTACACAATGTACAAGTGACACTGATTAATTTCTACTTCTAACAAATTCGTTTATCATATGTATATATAGACAGGACAATACGAAAGAAGCATTACTTGATTTTTTACTTAACAAGTTTAATTTATAGCCAGTTTAAGTGGCATTTGTTGCAATACTAACAGTTATGATTGCATTTGCACATAAAGTTTCAAATGTCCACTCTATGTATTAATTGAATGTCTTCTTGTAGGAAAGGAAAAAAGATCTGAATGAACACCGAGACGACTCTACATTCAGCTTCGACCCAACGTCGCTGTCTGTAAGGACTTTAGCAAAAGAATCAAAAAAGCGTATAGACGCAAGGAAAGGACTTCTGCTGTCTTCATACTCCAGAAAGAGAACGAGAAGACGAAAGAGAGGCAAAAGTTCTATACATCAGGTGACAGCTGTTGCGGCGGTTTCTGAAAGGTAAATAATATTTGTTCCTAAACTTAACAGAATCGGAAAAAATTGAAGAATTTTTAATGCAACAATCGTAGGATATTTTTATCTTATTTTCTATATGTAAAAATACAAAACCGATTGAAAAAATATTCCGCAAATGTGAAAACTTTTTCTTCTATAGCTCTACAGCCCTTTGTGGGTCTTGGCTTGGTCCAGCAACTTCTTCCATTTCGGTCTATGTCTGGCCACCGTCCTCCAGTTTGCTACGCCAACGTTTCTCGCATCTGCAAATATAGTAACGCTACCAACTAAATAGACTGTCAGAAAGCCCCAAAATCATAACATGAAGTTATTTATAACAATTCATAAATTTAATTCTAATCAAGCATTTATATTCCAAACGTTAGTTAAAACGATTTCAATGTAGCAAATTATCTCAGCAGAGTGTGCTGAATGGAAATTACCTTCACCTACATCGGTTTTAAAAGAGCCGGCATCAAAGTGATGAGAAATTTGCATATTAATATCGTTTAATGCAAGCTCTGAGGGAGCAAGGGGATGCGCTTAGCACACCGTTAATACGCGCTCTAATTTTAAAAAATTCAATCTACGAAATTAATGTACAGTTTGCTCTTAAAGTAACACGATTCAAAACTTGTTAACTTAAAAAGTAGTTATCTGAGTATCTATAACTTCATTTACAAAGAGTAAGTATGCATGTTTCAATAGACATATGAAATATTTTATGATGGAGTTGTATATATTCTCTAGTAATCGTACTTTCATTTTCATGTGTAGGTCAAGATCACGGTCGAGGTCAGTGACCCCGAGCGGCTCCCCGCCTCCG
>NW_013525281.1:5307975-5315681 GCF_000836215.1 Papilio polytes
GCCGACACCCGTGCCTCAAATACCACTCATACAAGTAAAATTATATTTAATACTTAAGGTACGGATGGAACTGGCCAGCAACGGATCTGTAGTTCCTCTGGTATTGCCACTGGTATAAGCGTCGATTATAATTTCGTAGATCTCGCCGCTCGTATGCCTCCCTTTCTTATATTAAAAAAAGACTTGTAGTCAAAAAAGAAGTCGAATTTAAGTTAAGTGAATTTGACGGAAGAGTGCGTCCCATAGGAAGGGTAAATTTACTCTATGTCTCTTCTGCCTGTTATGGTTTGGTAACGCACTGTAATTGCGGATGTTTATAGGCTGGTTGCTATTTCGGCAAATTTGGATGATCTCGACTTTCTACACTATGATAGAAGAAATATACTTTCGTTTCAACACATAATGAATTCGCATTAAACGCTGGTGTGTTGTGGTCAAAGCCAATCAGAAATGTTGACTTTTTCAATTTCTAGTTTTAAAAATTTGATAATTTTTACAGGAAAGTCACATTCAAGAGACAACACAAAGTAATCCCATCAAAACGGAAAAAAACTCAGAAAAGTTAAAAAAGAAGGATGAGAAAAGCAGCATACAAGAAAAATACCCTCTAAATCCAGATTACCTGAACCAGATTGTGGTGTTAGGTAATAACATCTTAGATTTTTTCTTTTTTCAATAAGTAATGCACTCAAATTTTATATGCATTTTTATTGTAGTAAATTTAAAGAGTTTATAAATTTTTGATTGCATTGCTTCAAAGTATGGGCACGCTTTAGAATAAGATAGCACAATATAAAACACAATTTAAGAATGAATGCTTTGCCAACACAGAGCTCTTGACGACCGATTTCACAACGACTCTATCTACATAGATAAATAACGTTACAATTTTATTTAATTACGTAGAATAGTTTTTTTTAAGATTTAAAAATAAATACCTATTCAGCATGATCTCTTCCTTATTATATCGAATTTTAATATTCAATAACAATGAATTGCGTTGTCCTTTCTGTAACTTCAAGCTTATTTCTTCATTTTTGGCAACGAATGTAAATTAACTAAAACTTCATTAACTAATCTATCTTACAGGTGATTCTTCTTAACATATTTCGTATTCACATATCATTTGTTATGTAAATATTTTATTAACAATATTGAGAGCATTTTAGATTCATCAAAACTACCCAAAATCATTACGCATAAATCAATTTGAAGGTTGAATTATTTATGAAATGCATTTATTCTGTGTTCAAATTTATTAGAATTAATCAAATAATTTGATACAATACAAAATTGATAGAATGCTTTATAGTTTTCCATTTATATTTTGACATTCATTTGTCACTAGATGTGATGTATAATCATCATCAGGATGATGACTGTAAAGTATTCTACTGACTCGAATTAAATATATTATAATAAATCTGAGGGTACTAGCTATATTTGTATGTTACATAGTTACTTCACTATATCAATAACAAAGTATTATTTACAATAGTGGCTGATATACACATTTAGTATCACAATTCTATGGAACAAACCCATAGATCACGTTTAAATAACACAATTGCAATTTCGCTTCTACCCTCATTAATATCGCCAGGGGCGGACTGGCCATACAAGCACGCGCCCGACCTCCCCCAAGCGGAAACGACGAAAATTAATGAACTCAGTTTATTGGCAGCCACGCACAAATCTCATATGGGCAATTACGAGCAAAATTGCACTTACTTCACAGGTTAGTAAAACACTACAGATGCAAACGCTTCCGCCCCCCAGTCCACCCCTGTTCCTTACGGGAAGACTGCAGGGTACTGCAAGCGGTCGATGTACAATCTGTCTATCGCTTTCGTGTCGCATACATTCATAAAATCAATTAAACCTATTTAAAACCGATGATAATATATTGCAAAACAAATAACCAGAATCAACCATCCGATTAGAATTAACAATTCAAATTAATTTTGTCAGACTCAAAAACAATAGAATAAAACCAACTGGCTTTTCGATTTCGAATCCGGTCCTGCGTCTTTCCTATTTAGCTCCTTATCTGCTTTTGTTTGCATGTCAGATCTTATTGTAAAAACGTAAAACTAGAAATAACGGCAAAATAAAGCTTGCACTCGAAAAATGTAAATTCTGCTTAATGCTTCTGCCATTTTCATTTACTCTTTACAAATTCAAGTGTGTCAGTGTTGTAAACTTCGTCTGTTCTTCAAATACTTAGTTGTTATTATTTCTTAGATGAACTGGTCGACAGAAATTGCGAATGCTGCGTTACTTGCTGTATTGATTACGAGTCCTGGCTGCAGTTCCAGAACTGTTTGTATGGAATCGTTAAAGATCCCCTGTTTGAATTATTCATCACGACTTGTATCGTTTTAAATACATTATTTCTTGCACTGGAACACCATGGTATGAGTGAAAATGTCCGACAAGCTTTAGATATAGGGAATAAGGTATTTTAAAAACTTACTTGAATTTATCTTAAATTAATTGGCATTATTTAATGTTGTTCTTTGTATTTTAGGTTTTTACTTCTATATTTACTTTGGAATGTATTATGAAGGTTATGGCAATGAGTAAGGATTTCTTTTCTTGTGGATGGAATATTTTTGATTTGATAATAGTCTCAGCAAGTCTTTTAGATCTTATATTTGAGCTTGTTGATGGTTTATCTGTATTAAGAGGATTACGTTTGGTAAGTTTGAATGCATAGCATTTAGTGCCTGTCCCACCAAATTGTAAATTATCTGATTACAATTCGTTTGTTCCCTTATCTGACAGTCACTTTAGACGTTTTTAAGCTGGAGCCTCTAGCAGCCAGTGGTGGAACAGGCCCTTTGTCTTTTATTCTGTTTAATGTAATGATCTTTATTGTAAATTCTCTTGCAGTTACGAGTGCTAAAGTTAGCTCAATCTTGGACTACGATGAAAGTATTGTTGAGTATAATCATATCAACTATAGGTGCTCTTGGTAATTTGACGTTTGTTTTAGTAATAGTTATATACATATTTGCTGTTATCGGTATGCAGTTATTTTCTAAGTCATACACACCTGAAAAGTTTGATCCAGATCCTGTACCTAGGTATGTAATACATAACTTATCCATAAGTAGATTATGTATTACTTTATTTAGTAAATCTCTGTTTTAAGGTGGAATTTCAATGATTTCTTTCATTCGTTCATGATGATATTTCGCATTCTGTGTGGTGAATGGATTGAACCTCTATGGGACTGCATGCGGGCGGAGAAAGCGAGCGGCGCTGAGAGCTGTTTCTTTATTTTCCTACCCGCTCTCGTAATGGGCAACTTTATGGTGCTCAATCTCTTCCTTGCCTTGCTCCTCAACAGTTTTAATAGCGAGGAGCTTAAGAATAGGAAGGAGGTAACACAGTGTTCTATTTTCTATACATTTATTTACAAGTAATGGTGTGGTCTCTTAAATTTTTTTTATTTTCAGGAGGTTGGCGAAGATTCAAAATTAGCTAAAAGTTTTGATAGAATACGTTCTATTGTAAGAAAAAAAGGTTTCCTTATATCAAGGAGTAAAGAGATTGATAAAAAAACTAAATTAGAAGAGCTAGTTAATGAATTTATGTTACAACAACGTGCCATGAAAGAGAAAAAAGCATCCATACCCAGCGAGCAAAGATATTCGTCTTCTGTGCAAGAGACTATTCTTTTTCCTCATGATAATATTTATAGTCATAGTTACCAAGAAGCGTTAAACAGGTACCAAAAGTTTCCTTGTAAATTGTTTAATGTTTTGGACATTGTGTGAATATAATCAACTGTCCCTTTAGGCCAATTTCAGTAGGATCAGACTTTGCATATCCAAATTTATATCAGGCTGGTAATAATTTAAATCATGGTAGCCAGGAGACCTTGAAAGACGTCCGAGATTTAGCAACGGAACATAAAATAACAAGTATAAGAGAGGATTCGAAAGAAAATTTAGATGAAACCGCTTCGATAACGAACCAAGTAGTCGCTCAACGTTTGTTAAATCAATCTTCGTCTGGATACCACACGCAGCCGTCAGATTCTAAAGGTAACTAATTTAACTACAAAATCTTTGTTTTATTACTTAATATGAAATTCACCAATTAAAAGCTACATTTTTTTCCACATGTAACAAATATTTTTGTACTTTATGATAAATAATTATATATTTCCTATTTTAGATGAGAATGAACAATATGAAATGGCTCAAATGTCTAGTAGAACTACACCAGATAAAATTAGACGTCAGGGAAAGGAATTGCCAAATGTGTTAAGTAAAGAAACCATTAAAAGACCAGATGAGGAAGATATGAAACATCCCTGGCAAACATTAGTATCCTACGTCGACGAATTAACAATTGGCGGACGAAAAAACTCTAAAGGGCAGTACATGGATGCGATGGGAAAATTTCCAGGGTTCGGTAAAAGCAAAGAACCGAAAGTACCTCAAGATTGTTTTCCTCGTCAATGCTACACCGCGTATGTATGGAAAACTTTCATTTTAAAGTAATATAAAGATTTTTTTTTTAATAATTTACTTTAAACGAAGTTTTTTCCTAACAGATGTTCTTGCTGGGATGCATGCATCCAGACGAATCTAGGACAGCGTTGGATGTTTATTCGTACTTTTGTTTTACGATACGTTGATACGCCGGCTTTCGAATGGTTCGTCCTAGTTCTGATTTTCGCGTCCAGTATAACCCTGTGCTTTGAAGATATCCATTTAGAAAAAAATATACCGCTAAAGAAAATACTTTATTGGACCAACCTGGGATTCTGCATGATCTTCGTGATTGAAATGTTTCTAAAATGGATAGCGTTGGGATTTTTTAGATACTTCACTAGTTTTTGGACGCTACTGGATTTTACTATAGTTTTTGTATGTATTTCTTATTGAATTGATAAATTTATTTACTGTATCGAATGTAATACTGTACCTGTTTATTTTTTTTCTAGGTTTCTGTGTTTAGTTTATTGATAGAAGAAAATGAAAATCTGAAAGTGCTTAGATCTTTAAGAACTTTGCGTGCTCTAAGACCGCTCCGTGCGATATCACGGTGGCAAGGCATGAGAATAGTTGTGAACGCTTTGATGTATGCAATACCGAGTATTTTCAATGTGTTATTAGTGTGTTTAGTGTTTTGGTTGATTTTTTCCATAATGGGTGTTCAGTTTTTTGGTGGGAAGTTTTTCAAATGTGTCGATGACGAAGGAGAATTACTGCCTTTAGAGGTAGGCAAATTCTTTATTATAAATAATCGTTTTCACATACATTTAACTATCTAATAATCAGGAACTAATGAGCTTATTGCTAAACCAATTGAAAAAAAGAGAACATCAAGTTCTATTCTAATTACGTAAATATTTCCAGGTAGTGAATGATAAATGGGAATGTTATTACAATAACTTTTCATGGATAAATTCCAAGATATCTTTCGACCACGTGGGCATTGCGTACCTGGCTCTGTTCCAAGTGGCCACTTTCGAGGGCTGGATGGAAGTGATGGCGGACGCCGTCGACGCTAGAGGCGTTGACTTACAGCCAGCTAGAGAAGCAAATATTTATGCTTACATTTATTTCGTTATTTTTATCGTATGCGGTTCTTTTTTCACTTTAAACTTATTCATAGGAGTTATAATAGATAATTTCAATATGCTCAAGAAAAAGGTAACAGCAATTCAATAATAAAATAACATAAATTGTATTGTAATTGTTATAAAAGCATATTTTAATTACAGTATGAAGGTGGTGTGTTAGAAATGTTTTTAACGGAAAGCCAAAAGCATTATTACACGGCTATGAAGAAGTTAGGAAGAAAGAAGCCTCAAAAAGTAATAAAAAGGCCGAGAAACCAATTTCTAGCGATGTTCTACGACTTGTCGAATTCCCGCCGTTTCGAAATAGCTATATTCGTGCTCATATTTCTTAACATGCTTACAATGGGTATTGAACACTACGATCAACCACATTCTGTTTTCTTTGTATTAGAAGTTAGTAATGCTTTTTTTACGACTGTTTTTGGCTTAGGTAAGTTTATTGGATTTAATTTATTCTATTTTAGTAACCAGGTGTAAAAAGAAGGAAAGCATTGATATTTAATTTGATTTAAAGTGTCTAATGTTTATTTATTTATATTTGGTTCTTGCAGATTCATTAATTTACATGCTTTTAGTAACAAAATTTTATTTATTTCAGAGGCAATAGTAAAAATAATCGGTCTACGATACCATTATTTCACGGTACCGTGGAATGTTTTCGACTTTCTTCTAGTTTTAGCTTCTATCTTAGGCATCGTTATGGAGGACATAATGATCGATCTCCCAATATCACCCACGTTACTGAGGGTAGTTCGCGTTTTCAGAATCGGGAGAATCTTAAGACTGATTAAAGTAAGTTGAACTTTGAACCAAAATTAAAATCTTTTGAAATGATGATGAGGTTAGTCTTTTTTAAAAAAAATAGTTATGAATTTTAACACAAAACTTACTACTGCTGCCGCAAGGGTTGGTCCTGTCAATGAATAAGATTATTATTTTTGCCCGACATCTTCGTCGTGCCCATCCGTACCCTAAAAATGTATTTTTTCTGATTATTTCAGGCCGCTAAGGGTATTAGGAAACTTCTATTCGCACTAGTAGTATCTCTGCCAGCTCTCTTTAACATAGGTGCCTTGCTCGCTTTAATTACATTCATATACGCCATCATCGGCATGTCAGTGTTCGGACATGTCAAGGAGCAGGGTGCGTTGGATGATATTGTCAATTTTCAAACATTCGGTAGAAGTATGCAGTTACTCTTTCGGTAAGACACTTCGATACTTTGACTTGTTATTATTTAGATCAGCGATAAATTAAATAATGTTTTTTAGTCTTATGACGTCTGCTGGTTGGAATGATGTACTGGAATCGCTAATGATCCAGCCGCCTGATTGTGAGTTGGGAGACATAGGGCACAGCAACGGAAACTGTGGGAGTCCACTTCTAGCAATAACATACTTTACATCTTTCATTATAATAAGTTACATGATTGTGATAAACATGTACATAGCTATAATTCTCGAGAACTTCAATCAGGCACATCAAGAGGAAGAGATCGGTATTGTCGAAGACGATCTGGAAATGTTTTACATTAGATGGTCAAAGTGAGTGTTAATTATTTTTAAAGGAGGTAATTTGTGTTTGATCTACTTTAATAAATCTTTCATTTTCAGATATGACCCTCATGCGACACAATTCATAAGTTTTGCTCAATTATCAGATTTTATAGCGTCTCTAGATCCACCATTAGGTATATCCAAGCCAAATACAGTGGCATTAGTTAGTTTTAATCTTCCCATCGCGAAAGGTAATAAAATACATTGTCTAGACATTCTCCATGCGTTAGTCAAACATGTGTTAGGCCATGTTGAGGAAACGGAAACGTTTAGACAACTTCAGGAACAGATGGATATAAAGTTTAAGAAACAATTCCCGACAAGGAAGGAGTTAGAGATAGTGTCTTCCACTAGGATATGGAAACGAGAAGACAAGGCAGCGCGAACTATACAACGAACTTGGAGAGAATACGTGAAGTAAGTTTTTTACCACTAAAAAAACATATAATGGCAAATTTAAAGCACAATAGTCTGTGTAATAAGTTTAACAATTATCAAATTTTGAATCATTTTTAAATCGCAGGCGTAAGAATCGAAGTCCTTCA
>NW_013525281.1:5315789-5316030 GCF_000836215.1 Papilio polytes
GTTGACTTCACACATATCTTTGAATTTCTTCGCCGATATGTGCAGGCTGCATTACGATATTTTCCTTCACCGTAAGAAAAAAACATGTAATGGCAAATTTAAACAATAATAGTCTGTGTAATACATTTAACAATCATGAAATTTTGAATAATTTTTAAATCGCAGGCGTAAGAATCGAAGTCCTTCAAACGAAGAGGAGAGCACAAAGTGGTCTCCCGGCGGGGGTTGGGGAGGCCGTCTG
>NW_013525281.1:5316035-5348181 GCF_000836215.1 Papilio polytes
GGTATGGTTGTATTCTAGGTTTTTAAATATTTCTCGCACTTTCACTATCGAAAGCGATTTACAGTTGAGCTGGAACAAATTGTAGAATCATGATCTCTGATATACAATGCTATAGTCGGCATAATTAATGTATCTTAATGGAGTAACCTATTAAGATTTGTCTATAGTCCGAATATTTCACCTTTCTTATGTACTCTAGCCGAGTGGGTCGGATGGAGCTCCTCCGCGTCGAAGGTCAGCATACGGTTTGCCTCTGTTTCTTCGTCATCAGGACGCGGTGGACGAAGACTCAGGCCCGAAACGCGCAGGTTCATATGTAATGTTTTGCTTTCTGTGTCTCTTCCGATAGTAGCTAGATGTGTTTGCGAACCGAAGCTTTTCAATAAGTTGCATTATTAAAAAGTCTACATGTAACTCATCTCCTAATTTAAAACCATTATTACCGATAATTTTAATTCCATCGTGCCTTATTACGAGTCTCTCATATAACTATTATTTGTATTCAATTGCCCTTAGTAAAAAGATTAATAAGAACATCAAAACATATTCATTTCCGTATTTGAAAAATAAAAAAGCAAATAAACCAAGATATCTAAAAAGAAACCGAGAACAAATCTAAGATTAAGTAATTCGACATCTTTGAGAAGACAATTCGGACGTCAAAAATGTCTTCAGGCTACTTAGTGGAAAGCTTCTCATGAATAAATTCATTTGTTCTGTCAACGAAATGAGAATGTTCACTTTGTTGTTGGCCGTTGTTCAAATGGATTTATCTTGTCCAGAACCCGCTAGTGTCCCCAAAATTTTGTATCGACTGTATCGTCTTGTGCGTTATCTAATTTGACGTGTTGAATGTTCCAGGTTTCTGTGTTTTGTGCTTTGCATGTTAATCATAACGATGAATTCGAGTTACATTTTTAACATAGTTAAATTCTTTAATACGCATGATCAAATTAGCAGCTGTCAAACGTGTGCTGCATGATTTTGTTACATTTTACTAAGAGCTATAGTTAGTTCTATTAGGTAGATATATTTTGGTAAGTGATTCTTTCTGACTATTATCTAATCTGCCATATCCCAGAAAAACAAATTGACCGCAGAGTAAAGGAGGACCGTCAACCGCCGGCTCTGTTTCTTAGTGAGTGGTCCTCGAATTTTATTCTCTATCTCTCTGTATCTACTTATCTAATTGCTTCTTATTATGAGCTCTTGATTTATTTGAATCTACTTTTAATGTTATCCCAGTTTTCTTTTTGTGTATTTCTTTTGTTATTGTAATTACAATATATGGACAATTACTACACTTAGCTGATTTAAAAACTATTCTAGTCGTTTTAAGTTTTATATCATGGTAAAACACTTCGTAGATGTAATGTTAATTGTAGAGTACATTTTAATAGGAATGTGGTACAAAAACTTCCGTAGTTTTTCTTCCATTTTTAATAATTAGTAACTATATTCTTGACATAATGTTTTTTCTTATTCTCTTCACCAACGTCACAATAAATTAATTTTCAAAATAAAAATAAACACATAAATTCTTTTGAACAATTCACAATCAGCAAAAATTGTTAAAACAAGCCTTTATTTAAATTTTATAATGGACACTATTTTCAAAACGCCTACTTACACGAAATATGATTATTTTTGATTTGCTCATATCGATGTTGCTTGTATGCAATGCAAAGTATTTTAATAAAAACTTGACGTAACTAAAATTGTTACATGTTATAGGTTCACTTCGCTTGATGTCACGTCGCAATTCTGCAAGGAGGGCAACGACGCCCTTACGAGCTCGGACCCCCTCCCCGAAGGCCAACAGTTCTGTCAGCATCCTGGTGACGGAGGCCTCTCCTGACACAGCCCCGCCCCCTACAGCTCCCCCTACTGTCGTCAGAGTCCTCGTGCATCGAGAAAGTGACGAACAACCTAGCTGATCGAAAACAAATGAGCCCGAAGAAAAGGCTCCCACTAGTTAAATAGTCTTAGATAATTGAGTGAGAAAGTTTTAAAACTCGAAAATTGTGTTCACACATTCGAATACGTGATATGTTGTTTTTTAATAGAGAATTTGTAACCTAGAAAGAACTAGTTTTAACAATAGCCGGGTTTATCAAATTGTCTGATATTTTGTTTTTAAATTTATCTTCTTATAAAAATTAAATACGAGATAATAAATTATTATAAAATAAAATATAATAATATTTAATACATTACGTACGCGATTGAACCACGCTTCGAGTATCGTGTTAGATTTATTTCCAGCTTAGAGCTAAATTAGCGAAATTGTTCGGTTTAAAATATACGCTTGTATTTAAATTCGATATTTAAACGTTTTATATAAATAGATAGTGTTTGTTAATTACTTTGACTTGTAAATATTGTTACATAATTATAGAATTCGTAATGCAATTTAATTACGCAGATTTTAGGGCTAGTGATCCGCTAGATATTTTATAGAAACGCCAATGTTCCTTTAATTTTAAATTAAGATGATTACGTTTTAAAATGATAAAATAGATAAGCAATATACACGGAAATAACATTATTAATGCCGTTTTCGAATTAATTAAATTTGGTGGAATAAGAGAGTTGCCACACGAGCGCCGCGACTGATACTTTCGCCAGTGTGACATACTACTAAATGCGATTATACAAACACATTGTCAGTAAGATGTATAACAATAGAGTTTAACTTTCATAATATACAAACAGAAATTTGTACTACGAATAGCAGTTGCCCTGTTTGGTATGATGAAATTACGTGATGCTCCGTCGTTCGTGTGGCATTTCCCTTACGAATAATTTATGCATAGAAGTGTCATGCAAAGAATGCTAAATGTTTTTGTCAGGCGCTAATATTTTAATTTTTGGTATAAGAATATAAATATTATGGGCCAACCAAAGCATTTTAATGTTGTATGACACTTCTAAGCTAATATCACAAAATAATCATTTTCTGATATGAATAGAAATATAAATTCAAGTTACATTTCTGTGTATTATGACTCATATATACGATCATGTTAACAAAGTCGATTATTTTAAGAATATTTAATTTTATAAAGTTCAATATTGGGTATTACTTAATAATATTCTTTTCGTTAAGTATCAGTCATGAATTATGACAGTCAACTAGCATAAAAATAAGTAATTTTACCATTGAGCCGCACAAACCGATTTATAAGTTTAAATTTTAATAAGTAACATATTTAGCGTTAAAATGTTACATCGTAAAAGACAATATTCATGTTTAGAATAATAGTAACAGTTTTATGCATTGGCTTTTTGGCCAAGGCAAGTATTTTAAAAACTCCATCATTAAATATTCTAATCTTCTTAAAATCTCGCATGAAACATTTTAATGAACTTATTTTGTACTTTACTACCGAAAATCAATTATCTAGTCAACTCATAGATAATCTTTATCGACTTAATATCGAATTGTTAGTTTTTAAGTTATTCCCGTCAATTTACCAAATTGTAATACGTCAAGGATATTTGACTCGGTGGGGTTAAGTTAAACCTAGTTATGACAGCACACCAATGCCCCTTTAAACTCGAAAAAACTATCAAAAAGTCTTATTAGTACTGAAGCTCTCTGATTTTTTATCCCATATCCTATAACCATGTAGTTTTTACATATTTTCTGACAGAACTAACTACAACAGCGCTAACCTGACCGGCTCAGATATCCTTGTTCGACTATAAGTGTCCCCGCACACTACAGACTTTGAGTCCACCGATTGTTACGTCGTGCGATTGATTAGTATGACCATGTATGGAAGTGCGCACATTACGCTGATTTTTATATAGCATGATCCGATCAAACTGTCGGCCGATAAAAAGTCTAGTCTGCAGGGCTCTAATATTCAATTAGACTTGCTATGTAGATTATATAGTTCTTAATAAGGACCAATAAATTTATAAGCTCTACCAAACATTATAAGCACCATTTCCGATATCATGTTAGAGTTTTCAATAATATTTTTACTTTAAAATTGACACAGCCGAGAGATATTTAGGTCACCTTACATCACGCCGAAAGCTTGGAAATATTCACTTTTAAAAACCTTTTACATCATTCTATTTATTTTGTTGACACATCGCTCGACTTTGTACAAAGCAACCTTTCTTTCTCACATTTTTAAGTAGAAATACAATTTAATAGATCAATTTTAAAAGTTGTAATGTACGATGTACATTTGAATTATCGTAGAGAGATAACAGAGAGAGGTTCTTAAGCATGGTACATGCGTAGATTTATTAATAAACTTATAAATAATTGTAAAATATGTAAATAAGAAA
Source organism: Papilio polytes (assembly GCF_000836215.1). Lineage (NCBI taxonomy): Eukaryota > Metazoa > Arthropoda > Insecta > Lepidoptera > Papilionidae > Papilio > Papilio polytes. The sequence goes on from NW_013525281.1 coordinate 5,320,344, forward strand.
CTTTTAAGTGAGACATGCGAAATATGGTTTTCTTCTAAGGTACAAAATAAAAATTAACCATGTTGAAAATTATGATTAAATGAAAAATACAATAACATCTTGTTTTATTTATCTAACTAGCTGTTCCCGTGCGGCATCCGCGTGAAATTATATAAACTTTATTTCATTATGTACATTTGTGATATGTCAAAGTCTCATGGTCTCTTTCCCATATTAGGGTTTTTATCCAATTTATTTACCCCCTAAGTTTAATAGCGTGAAAATATGTAGCCTAAAGCGTGACGTAAGTATAAGGCTTTTCATTAAAAGAAGAATTATTCAAAAACATGCTTTCTGACATCTTTCAATTGCTGACATCTTAGGCAACAAAGAAGTGTGTGTTTACGCTTTATTATTATTTATCTAATAGAAAAAACAAACGAAATAGTTTACTTCTTACGTTAAGATCACTCTTAAACATTGTCAAAAATAATTGCATTTAAACAAACAGAGAAAAAAGAGTAGATAAGAAGTAAGAGAGTAAGAGAAACAAGGATGAAAGAGGGCAAACTGTAAGTTAATCTATTTAGTTTGCAATCAAAAAATTACCTGTCACTCTTACTAAATACTTTACTTAACAAATGCAAAAGATTATCTGCATGGAGGGATGGATGTTCACATTTGTACCGATTTATTCTGAATTCGCTAAGCTACTCATATTTCTGTTTAATTAAACAAATCAATTCAGACTTAAAAATACAACAATTTCATATAATCTTTAAGTTAATCACTAAATAGTTTTCTACTAAGTACGTCATATAAAAGCAATCCAAGCCACACTTGTACAGCGATGATAAATTCAAAGCCAAGTAATTAGGCAAGCGTTCTATATAAAGGCCTATTTGCTTAGGACTCTTTGTTCGACCCTGCGGGCTCACTCTTGTAATACCTTCAAACTTTGTTTTTCATCACTTGAACGCCCTTTGCATTACACAACCTTTTGACTAAAACCTAATCATGACTATGAATACGGGCAACTACAGCGTCTGGACTATAGATAAATGATACAATCTTACTAATATTATAAATGCGAAAGTTTAGATGGATGGATGAATGTTTGTTAGCGTTTGTAGCCTAAACGGCTAAACGGATCTCCATGAAATTTGGCAGAGATTAAGAGTATAGTCTGGAAGAACACATATGCTACTTTTTATCCCGGGAATAATTACGGTTCCCGTGGGAATTATTAATTTAGTTTTTTAATGTTTACTCGATCATTTTGCAATGGTTCAATATTAAAATTTGGCACAGATATAAAACAAAGTCGGGAGTACATATGGGTAAGCTTCATCCCCGATAAATGTCCGGTTCCCGAGGGATACGTAGCTCTTTGTAATTTATGTAGTTTGTAGCTTTTCTAATACCACGCGGTCGCGGGCAACAACTCGTAATAATAAAAAAAACTACGTAATAAATATTATGAAAATTATTATAAGAACACTCTCTTTATAAATAGGCCCGGATGTACTTACCAGGCACTCGATATCCACATTCCAGCTTCAAACAACAGGTTATCTATCAAAGCCTACGCCGGAAGCAACACCGGCGCTTCCTTCAGACAAGAGAAGATACAATGTAAATAAACGCTAGTAATATTTTATTGTATTTGAATAAGGGTAGTGTGCACTTCAGGTAGGCCCCTAGTATAGACGATAACTGAGGACCTAGCACGAAAATTTATTAGTATTTATAACGTCATCGAGAAAAATTGTATGTGATTAGTCAACCTAATATGCGTATTTGCGCTGCGTTTATTTACATTCTTTATCTTAAAAAAAAATATTGATGTTAAAACTAATACTTTCTCGCAAATATTCGTGCTATGTCCTAAGTTATCGTATTGCATAACAATCTGTAATTCAATTGCCTTAACAATTAATCCTTCTCTTTATAAAACCAAAATCATTTACTACCGTAGATTTAATCTGAAATATCTTCAACACAGTTCCTTGTAATTTTTCATCAAAATGAAGTCGTCGCGAAATGTTTGCGTTAGAAATTCAAGCACGAAATCCTCGTATGACAATTGATATAGCACCCTTTAACGTTAATACTGCAACGTGCTCGTTTTGGAATGAATAATCTTATTCCTAACCGGTCTCAACATTAATGATACCATATCTATGAAAAATAAAACAATCAGATGTATGTGAAAAATGTTTTATCAAAAAAAATGTCGTGGTACACCAGTTTTAGATCAAAGACATTAATTTTACATAATAACTAGAATTCGCCAGCGACTCCGTCCTCGTGAAATTAAAAAAAAAACGAAAGTGATTAGCCTATGTGTTCTTCCAGACTATCCTCTACATCTATACCAAATTGCATCGAAATCCGTTCAGCAGTTTAGGCTACAAACTCTAACAAACATCCATCTAAACTTTCGCATTTATTAGTATGAGTATGATTAACTACAAAAAGATTAAAATACTACATAGAATATAAATGAGGTTATTAATAAAATAGGTAATCTTTGTGTTTTTTATTTTTACACTAAAATGGTGAAGATTCGAGCAATTCATTTAAATTTCATGCTCCTAGCATATTGCGGAGAAATCTAATTTGAATTCCCTCATGTTTCAGCGGAATTATTGAAAGACTAACTTACGGCGACATCTTAGATCTAGGCAACTTTCACGATCCACCTGAAGTTGTTAAAGTTGCACTTTATTCAATAGTTACTTTGGAGTTGGGCCAAAAATCGAATTACATGTTCCGGAAAATATATCTGTTTTGTGTTGACCTTTTTAGAGTGAATTTTGTTGTTTTTATTTCAAGTGCAACTACCAGGAAATCATAAAATGATAAGAGATGTGTACCCCGAGCGAGCATTTAGCGATACAAAAGGATTCAGTGAGCACGTACGACTCCGCGTATCTCATTTGAAATCATAATGCTGCATAACTCCACGACCTCTGAACGCCTTTGACTCAACCTTTTTGTATATTTTTCTCGCAATATACGTCATATTATGAGAATACTGAATACGTAAACAGCACGGCACTTGATGAAATTTTGTAACATTGTATTCTTCAAACTGTTGTGTACCTTTAAATGTTTTAAAGCAAATAAACTTAATAATAAATAAATTAATATTATAAATGCGAAAATTTTTATGTATGGATGGATGTTTGTAAGAGTTTGTTGCCTCAACGGCTAAACGGATTTCGATGAGATTCGGCATAGATGTAGACGATAGTCTGGAAGAACATATAGGTTACTTACTTTTTTTTTAAATTAAATGCGGACGTAGTCGCTGGTAAAAGCGAGTAATTAATCAATCTTTCTGGCAAATTTAACAATGCCTCAACAAAAATAACTTCGCTTTTTCTATTACGTTAAAGCAATAAACAGGAGAACAATATACATAAATATGTAATTTTCGGAATTGGAAGTATCGTGATAGTGTTATAAAATTAAACAATAGACCTAAAAATCTTGTAATTTTGGGTTACATGGTTCGCTTTACATTACATTTCAGTTCTCTCATAATTTAGATGTGTTATTAAGATTAAGGTTGTTTGAAACTGTGCTCCGTTAACATGGTTAGACGTGGTTGGAGCTGTGTGTTTAAGCCGTGAAACTGCCTCTAATGAATTACGCTTGCCCACATAAGATTAATTAAAACCATGAATGTATGCAATTCTCTGATATCCCATGAATAGATGATATCAAAATATCAATGCTACACTGGCGAGTAAAACTGGCGATTCGCTAACAAACCTGAGAGTCTACGTTCTAAACCGTCAATGGATTTCTTAAGTGGTTAATTAGGAAGTCTCTATGTGTAGATTTAGGGCCTGTACCACCAAATTGTAAATTGTCTGATAAGAATCCGACGTGTAAATATGTGATGGAAATATCGGATTTTATTACCTTATCTGACAGTCATTTTTAAAATACCTGAGCCTCTATCAGCCTGTGATGGGACAGGCTCTTAGATTAGTATAGAAATACTAGATCTAAATATGGTAGTGAAGATAAATATAATAAAAATAATAAAACACTATTTATTGACCAAAAGAAAATTAAAAGAACACAACTAACAATTATTAATGAAATAAAAATAAAGATACACACTCTTGGTCAAAAGGAGAACGCTCAGCTGATGCGGCCTCCAGCTTGTCACTGAAGGCCGCGCTGGTTTTCAGCCTCCCCTAAACTACTATGATATGTTAACAATCAATCGCTTGATTTCATTGGTTTTTAAGTAAATGTTTGCATGTAAAATATTTCCCAAATGGACATTTTTAGAGGTTAATATAAACTTAGTATGAAACGTGTAATTAGCAGTTTAGATTCACGAGCGAGAGGGATCAATGAAGTTAAGAGTTACCGACTGCAGAGTCCGTAAAGTTACAGTTTACTTTATCATGCAGATAAGGTTAAAGTTTGTTTAAAACGTTTGAAGTCTTAAATTAATATTTAGTTTTTAACGGTTGCTCGTAAAAGAACCGAATTTTATGAACATTCAAATTAAATTGGTTTTGTCTATTTTAAGAGTGTGGTTATTTAAATATATTTTATGCATTACTAGCTATTGCCCGCGACATCTTCCGCGTGGTATTAGAAAACATACGAACTCTATTAATAACAAAAAGCTACGTATCCCTCGGGAACCGGACATTTCTCGGGGATGACCCTTATCCTATGTGTACTCCAGACTTTGTTTTATATCTGTGCCAAGTTTCAATAAGATATGTTGAACCGTTGCCGAATGATCGAGTAAACATTAAAAAACTAAATTAATGACTCCCACGGGAACCGTAACTGTTTTCGGGATAAAAAGTATCATATGTATTCTTCCAGACTATCCTCTACATCTATATACCAATTCATCGAGATCCGTTCAACCGTTTAGGCTACAAACTCTAACAAACATCCATCCATCTAAACTTTCGCATTTATAATATCAGTAAGAAGTAAGATATGATATGATTGTTATATTATTAAGTATTTCGGGACTAAAAACTCTCTGGTTTATTGGTTTTTAAATAAATCAGCTACGTTTTAGATTTCAAAATCGTTGTACAGCATGATTATAAAAACCAAAAGAAGTTATTTTGGTCCAAAACAATATTGTAAGTCAACCTTGCTCCAATTCAAACACTAAAATGCAAAAGTTTTATAAAATATTTTTACGATCATTTAAAGGCGCTTGCAAATTTACTTTAGGGTAGGAAAAGAAAAATGTAAACGTATTAAGGGAATTTGTGTTACTTTTTAAACTGTTAGCTTCGTAAAATTTGGGTTAATGTCTTACCAACGCCTGCTTCATTAGTATACCGTTTATATTTATGAGAAAAAATCTTTTACGGATACTGAGCCACTTAGGTAAATATCGCGAGCTCACTTTCTACCTTTTTTTATAATGTTTTTAATGTATCGTATCTCGTTCACTTGTGAATGTTCGAAAGATTGCTTTGATACGATTAGTTATGCTAAAATTCATACCTACAAGATGATTTATCTAAATTAAGAAATGTAATGACGAACAATGATACCAAACCAATATAGTAAATCATACTAATAATATAAATTAGATGGATGGATTTTTGTTAGAGTTTGTAGCCTAAACGGCTGAACGGATTTCGATGAAATTTGCCATAGACGTAGAGGATAGTTTGGAAGAACACATAGGCTAAAAGGCTGTCAAAGTCAATAATTCTAATTTATATAAAATTCAGTAAATTTTAAATCAACTCGGATGGTTTGACGCAAGTTAAACTTTAAGCAATTAAACTTTCGCAGATCGATATAACGTATTCCAGTCAATCTCGATAGACTTCCGGTGGACGGAGCATTCATCAGTGCGGACAATACATTGTTATAGCCAATCAAGATAGTTTACGGATGACGCCCCCTTTACTGTGAGTTTCCACTGACGAAATATATTACAAACAATTTTTCAAAGTTCCTCTAACTATTCTCAGCACTTTTAAACTAATATACTTTTATTTATAGCCGGTAAATCGTAGAAAGGACCAATCAGTTACGTTATAGAAAACGTATGTAAATGCGGGCTAAAATGACTAAATTATCGCACATCGCGATTGTCAATTGTTTTGCAGCCAAGTAACACAAGCATGATAGCTTTGTTTCTGGTTTGCGAACACTCTTAATACTTCCAAATGTCATCTAGAACTATATGAAAAAGGTAAAATAATAATCCTTAGTTAGAGCGACACTAACGCACTTGATTTAAATACTTTTGATTTGTGTATTTTAAAAGTAAATTAGATCACCAAACTGTGTAAATCACTTGTATTCCTTTTCTCACTTCTTAACACTCTTAAGAATGACATTATTGTTGAGACACCTTATTAAGGTTAATAGTACATAAAAGTACCGCATATGAGGCGCGAGTGCGAAAAATGATTGTGAGAGAATCACATATGGAGAGAATGTTGAAGGCAATTTGACGATTGTATTAACCAACATTGCGCAAATGTAGGTTTCACCTTTTAAAACAATAGACAATCTCATCAAAATTTAAACTCTAAATACAATACATCAATAAAATATTGCTAGCCACAACCGATTGATGTATTATTCGTAATAACCTAAATGCAAATGTTAATTAATTTCGATTTGTAATGGAATTTGTGCGAAACCGATTTCCCCTCTGAATGATGTATGAAATAATTTTAACTCTGAAATGTTTCAATTTTGCATATTTAAGTACTTGCAATTATTTATAGATTACTGATTAAATTACAGTTAAGAGAAAAATGTATAATTCAACATTGAAATATAATAACATGACAATATAAAAATATAAGCCAAAAACAACAGAATAAAATATCCTTATTATGATACTAAGTTAAACTAAGCTAAGTGAAACTTCTAATACGATATTTGCCTAAAAACTAGAAATGATGGGCGAAAATGTTACAAAAACCCGAAGATTTATGCAGCGGTCTCTCGGTGACCTAATTTCGGATGCTAATATTAACGTGATGCGGGATTTGCATAATTATGTTTATGTAAGCAACACAAAAAGCGGGTAAACATTAAATGTACCTCTATTGCCGTATTAACTTTATCATAAGGCTATAAAATCTTCAAACTTAGTCATTTGAATCTCTCCCTTGATTATCAACTCTTAAACTGGAGTTTGACAGTTATAAAATAGAATTAGAGTTTTTTTTCTGCCGTTAATTCTTCTGGTATTTTGCGATGTTATTTGGTATGTTACTATATCGCAATATAAATACTACCTGATAATTAATTTTGTGAATTAAATGAAACTACACCGCTCTGAACCTCCGGGCTATTACAAGATTTAATTTAATTTAAGCCCCTTGTGATTGCCCAACCCTTGCCGTACTTGCAACATTGATGAAATAATTGCAAATTTTGTTTTAAGTTTACACAAGTGAAATAAAACATTTAACTTAAATTATCTACTTGCAGAATACATACAAAGAAAAATTGATAAAAAAAAGTTTTACACAATGGAAACTCATAACAAATGTCTCAAGATTAGCATTGCTGCCTTAATCTGGGTCAGACTACAGGGCTAAATATCCTAGAATGATTCAATTTTCAATTTCAGTTAATTTGAAATGTCTACAAGAGAATGTGGTTAGCGTTTATGTCATCAACATTGCGGCGAGGGTAGTTATAAATGAATGGGCGCAGGTGTACCGTGACAAAGTTATAATCCTCCAGCGAAACAAGCACGTACTTAGACACTCAAACTTTGTTAAGTGTCGGGAGACTGCCACTTACGACGCAGTACTTGTCTACTGAACTACAAGTGCTTGTGAAGTTAACACAATTTTTTTGAAGACACTAACTTTTAAAACAACGGTTATCTACGTAATGATATAACAAAAAAACACGAAAAATACGTTTATAGAGAAATCTGAAACTTAAGCTTTTAACTTTGTCTATGTTAACATCTACGGCTACGTGTTTGCTACGCCTAAACTACAGCTACGTGGCATCTACGAATACGCATGTTCTACGTGAGTTAACCAAAACCTAATATGGTGAATTACATCCAGAATTTTCCAACAGTAATTAAATGCTACGCTGTGATTTTATTGTCTCTTATGAAGCCATGGCAATTACTCGCCGCCATTATTTTCAAACTAAAATACGTAATTCTCGAGAGCTTTTCTTAGATAGAATTGGGACCAATAGCAAGATTTAGTCTTTCAAAATGATGGCGTCGTTTAATTACCAAGGTTTCATAATAGACACTAACTGAAATTACTATGTCAAACATGACACCTAACACACTTTTGTAGGGAAAGCGAGACTCGGCAGTTTTTTTTTTTATTTTTGTGTGATTAATTGTTTAATGTATACGTAAACTTTCATCAATTACTGGGAATTTTATAAACGAAAAATGATTTCGTAATCATTTCGTTGATTCATTTACGTCGCCCACGCCTTCAATATAATTTCTCTACCGCCTCTTAAGGCGGTAGAGAAGCTCCTTAGAGCTTTTTTTAAGTTTCTGGTTTAATGGTATATGTGATTTACTAATTTGGTTTATGTATTATATTTTAGTGGAATGACACAATATATAACTAATTTCAATAATATACAAGCTTAGATGTATCAAACATTTTGAAATCTGCATAGATTTTTTTTCTAAAAATATTGCAAAACAGTAACGAAACTGAATAAAATTTCAAAGGCTTTACAACATAAGCACTCAGCCAAGTTGTACAGGGCCACTCGTAAAACTAAAGCTCTCACATTAAATATGCATTGTAACCTTTAAGACCGTAAAATAGACAGTGCGGAGAGTCATTAAGAATAAAGCTGCAAAATTCAAATTTTTACATATTTATAAATTGTTTCTTAATTACTATTTTACTAACACTAGTCAATAAGATTTTTTACTAACAAAATATGAGATCTTCTCGAAAGAAAGTTTTATTATTATTATTCCATATATCTTATTATTATTATTTACAGAATAAATTAAATGGCTCAGAAAAATATTCACAGAACAATTGAAAACTGTTAATTAATCAATATATATTTAAAATGTGATGATTTTTTACTGTTAACTTACTTAATGTTAAATTGTGTCTTACTTTTCTAAAATTGGGTAATTCCGAAATGATAGCGAACATCAAACTTCTCACATTACCTTTGTTGTTATACGTGTTTCTAAAAATTAAGTGCCCCGCACACTACAGACTTTTAATCGCTCGACTGTTAAGTCGTATATTTGTATAGGTACAGCGTGTATAGGCATACATTACACGTATTTTGTTTTATGTAACTTTAATATCCCAACTCAATAAATCAACGGATAAAAAGTCTGTAGTCTGCGAAGTACTAAGTTGTTCTTTAAACTGTGTTTTAATATTTTGTTGTACTTAATATATATTTTTCAATCTACACCTATACTTACTTACTTACTTTAGATGGATGGATGGATGGATGGAAGTTTGTTAGCGTGTGTAGCCTAAACGGCTGAGCGGATCTCCATGAAATTTGGCACAGGTTTAGAGCATAGTCTGGAAGAATACATAGGCTACTTTTTATCCCGGGATAAGTTACGGTTCCCGTGGGATTCATCAATTTAGTTTTTTAATGTTTACTCGATCATTGTGCAACGGTTCAACATATCTTATTGAAATTTGACACAGATGTAAACAAAGTCTGGAGTATACATGGGATAAGCTTCATCCCCGAGGTGTCCGGTTCCCGAGGGATACGTAGCTGTTTGTTATTTATATAGTTCGTATGTTTTCTAATACGACGAAGTCGCGGGCAACAGCTCGTATTATACAAAGGAAAGATTTGTAATTTGTATTTTTGTACCTATTTAAATAACGCAAAAACTACGGGGATTATTTAAAACATCTTCCACCATTAGGAAGCTGCGTTATAAGTAACATAGGCTATGTTTTATACTATTTTTTAAACGACGGACAAAATCGCAAGAATCAGCTAGTATTGTAATAAAAAGCTTTAATAATGTTTAGATAACAAGGCACTATGTACGTAACGAAATTGAAATGAAAGTTTGCATGTGGGTAGTCGGTGATTCATCAGCGCATAATTTATCCGCATACAAACACACGCGATGGCGTCGTTAGCTCTCTGTAATGAAGAGACAATGCGGGCGCATTGTGACTGCACATTCGAATTACTTAAACTTAAACGCACAATTAGATAATTCATATCTAAGTTTCTAGTATCTTGCACTAAAAGGAAACCGTAAATTGCAAATAATTGAAAAGTAATACACGCGATTACATTTAACAGCACTGGTTATGTTTTAAACATAATGGTCGCTTTTGTAACATATACGTATAACAAATAATACTATGTACAGGTACATAGAACCTATGGGCGTCGTCACTTGATAGTCTAGGTCAGGTCTAAGACGTTGGAGGAACCGAGGGGTTTAGTAGGTATCCCCCCATTATGGTGGGAGAGTCCCACCAGTAGCTATACTGCGTCCCCCTGGGCGCGGAGTATGCGTAAGATGTATTCCCCTTGGCCAAAAAAAAGGTTAGGTCTAGGGAAGCTTCCGTTAAATATACTGTCCCCTCTCTTTTGTCCTTGATGACGCTTGTAATAAAACCTTCATAATAATTGTTAAAACGATCATTGTAAATAAAATAGTAACCTTATTCGATAGCTTCAAAATTCCTAAAATCTGAACTTAACTGAGATGCATAGTTTTGATTTTAAATCACATACTCGTATTAACAAAATTTCACTCATCTCATAGGATATTAAATTTCGTAGTATAATTAATGTTCTAAGTTTGTACATGTTAATAATTAAAGTATTCAACGTATGTTATAGGATTATGCCCGCCATTCAACTTCCACTTTGCAAAATTAATTAAGTTGGAACACGGCACTGCTGTCCGCTATTATAAGTACATAATTGAATTATGATATCCTGGTACTTCAAAGTTCATTTAAGATGTATTGGATAAGTGCAATTTCCTATTATAAGGTGGGAGAAGAGTAAGCGGCCACCTGGTTTCGCCAAAACAGCGAAGCATGTGCTACCCTTCATCTGCAATTGCAGTTACTTTGCGTTAATAGATTACTTTTATGTATTTGATTTTAAAATTAACTGTTAATTAATAAAATTCGTTTGTAAGGGAGAGATATTTTCGCCCGTCCCAAATCCAGAGGATTAGAGGTTAAAAAATAAATGATTTGGTATGACATGTTTTTAACTGACCTTTTAGATTGAGTTTTCATTGACAAAACGTTAACCTAAAACAAGTTGTAAATAAAAAAAAATTATGAGTGTTAACAAAGAAGTAAAAGCGCCATCTCTTGACACTGGTTTCAAACAGTTGTATGTATTGCATATGTCAAAGCTTATTGTCTGCTAGATGTCGCTTATGTACGTCTTACAATCCAACACCAAAACATGCAATTTTTTGAACATATAAATTAAAGCACAGAAATGTCTCACAAAATAAGTTAAATAAAGAAAAAGTTTGTTCTTATAGAGATAATTCAAAAACACAATCTGAAAAAACCTTAAATCTCTCTGTAGCAGTCTATCTTAGAAAAATAAGTTAACACCACATTAAATTTACTTTAGTAACATAAAAGTTAAGGATTAAAGGGAATTAAAGAAATACACTGTCAAATTAACACATTATTCTGTATTTCTACATAGTTCTAAAAATGAAAAACATTACTTTGTTGATACCCTAGTACGGCGATTCCATGAAAAGTTAATCCCATAGCTCTTGGGCTTGAACTCTTTTTCTAATTTCGGAGTATCCAAATACCAGAACCAACCATTCTTTTCACAATGTTCAATAGCATCTTCAGGGGATGAAAACTGAACCTTCATGTTGGATAGTGGGTCTCCAGTGGAAGTCCAACCCATCAATGGGTTCTCCCAACGTTGGCGATTGTCAAATTCCATTTCCCAGTGATGGGTATTGTTAGTCCCACTCTGCATAGCATTTTTGGGTGGCTGGTAAATACGGACTCTACGAGTTTTAATATGCTCCTCTGGGACACCGGAAATTGGAGTAATGTCAACCTGAAATTTTATTGGGAATGAAAAAAATTGTTAAAACTACTATTGCAAGAATTAGTCAGTACAGAGTTGTTATCATAACTAATTAACTCTTTTAGTTCGCTAACTCATCTGTGATTAAACTGAGAATACTTACCTTCTTAGGGACAGATATTGTTGACTCAAGAGCACTTTTCTCTTTTGCTTCCTGTGGCAAAGCTAAAACTGTTTCGTTATCGATTTTTGGCGCTTCCTTGCGAGCTGCTGGATCATTGGTTGAAGAAAGTCTTGTATTAGATATCAAATACGATGGTCTAGAAATAAAAATAAGATTTATAGTACAGTAGTACTAATAAGCATAATGATTTTTTAAACATAAAAATTACCCCGATATAGCTTGTCGAGACAATCGTGTCGTATGACTCAAAACCTTAAACATTGTTAAATTTTGGGATAATATATTCCCGAATTCAGTTTAACTTTTTGCTTTTCGATTACACAATATAGAATTTTCATTCAAGCCATCTGTCATCTGTCAATAAGCGCTATTTTGACATTTAGAACATATGGATTGCACACATCCAGTTTATTTTTTTTTTCATTAGAAGTTAATTCTATATTCTATATTACTTTAAATCTTAACCAGCTGACTTCATTAATAAAATAACGGTGCTTGAAAATCCAACAACAATAGTTATTTCAAACAAAATTGCATTTTTTTAATCTGTTGTTGTTGTAGCGTTTTTGTCTTTTTGTAAAATAATTTTGACATGATAAATTGGAATTTTGTCATTATTTGTCAGCGGTCAAAGATAGAGTTAGAGGTGGATAATATTAGGAATTTCTAATTTATCCAAATTACTTTGTTGCTTTATGTGATAACCGTTTGACTACATCTTATGTGCCTAACAACCGGTTGTGTAACGTGAAATATGAGTTGTAATCTATTCTCGGTAGCCGGAACTATACGGAAATCTGTTTACGTCTAAAGGTAATACTATTTTTGCTTAAATTTAATTATAACTATATTAATTTATTTAAAAATATCATCTTGTGTTTACAATTTTGATGGTAATTCTAATGACTTACATCTCCAAGTTAAAACACCGGTCTAAAATTATCGTGTTAAACGTCATAATTGGAAAACGATTCTGATAAGATTTACATTTTCAAATGAAGTATTAAAAGTATTATGAAATTATATACTTTATCAGATATAAACTGGCTTTTGTGTAATTACTCAAATATTCAAACAAAATCTTATATGTCTCTTTATTTTCAGTGGGTCTACACAACCATTATGTGCTTCTAAGAAGATATTTGTAGCTCCTTTTGGAGCTACATTAGAGCACTCGCTCTAGTGTAGTATTAAGTCTATGTAAATATTTTCCATATCTTCTAGTACCTGGCAATATACATAGAATAAATAAATGATACTAGGTCTTAGTATTAAAGTTAGTGGACCAATTAATTGGATGATATTTTTTTAATGTTTTTTCTGGAAATTTAATTAAAAAATGAGTAAAATAAATTTAGATATAGACTGCACCAGACGGTGTAGGTCTAAAAGATGTGGCCAGTCACTTACAAGTGCCATAACCAAAAGATGTGTAAGTGATGAATGCTTAGCAAGCTTTATTAAAGCAACTTGTGCTAACTTCACCAAGGCTTTTGATTTTGAGGTAAGATTTAATGTTTTGTATCAACATCCACTTGCCCTTATCCCTAACGGAGGGTCAGCACAGTATGTGCTGCTCTTCCATACATCTCTATCAGCTGTCATATCTGAATCCATTCCTTTCTTAAGCATATCCTTTTTCACAGAATCCATCCATACTTTATTCGGTCTTTGTTTTGTATCAAAAATTTATAAACTAACTTTTGCCTACAACTCCATCCATAAAAATAAAAAAGGCCACTTGCTCATGAGATTTTACAGACTATCCTCTACATCTATGCTAAATTTCATCAAGATCCATTCCGCAGTTTAAGCTACAAATTCTAACAAACATCCTTCCATCTAAACTTTAACATTTGTAATATTAGTAAGATAAGTAATGATAGTGAAAACAAAATTAATTATTTTGAAGTAACAGCACTGAGTATTACATTTGACATTATGCCAAGAATGTATATTGCAGAAACATTTAAAATGTTATGCAATTTATATAATACACAGAAAGTAGTGTATTCACTATTGACCTTCCATACTTGACATAATTCAACAAAATACTTTCTCATTTTGTTTGATACTTTTCTTATTAATCTTATTATTTAGGATGGATGGATGTTTGCTAACATGTAACTATAGAATAGCTGCAAAAATCAATATTATAAATGCGAAAGTTTAGAAGGATGGATGGATGTTTGTTAGAGTTTGTAGCCTACACGGCTGAGGAGATTTAGATGGAATTTGGTTTATTTTGGTATATTTGGTATATGTAGACAATAGTCTGGAACAACACATAGGCTTCTTAGTTTTTTTAATTTCACGCGAACGGAGTCGCAGGGGAACGCTAGCTTGATATAAATACAATAGTCAGAAAGAATACATTGACTACTAAAGTCCTTTTTAATTCGATTTTTTTCATATGAAAGCTAATGTACCAAAAAAATAAGGTATGACCTTAAATAGAGTGCCTGAGCACTTTATCTGTAGTTTGAGATTATTATCTTTAACTGGTTGTAAACTTCACAGGGTCGTACAGCATTGCATATGACAGCTTCTCGTGGCAGAAACCAGCTGATGGAATGGTTATTGCGACACTCTATGGAAGCATTTGTGAATGCAAGAGATCGTGAATCTGGATATACGCCGTTGCATAGATCTATTTTCTATGGCCAGATACATTCTGCTGTTGCTCTGATAAAACTAGGTAATTTGATTAACATAAGGATTTTTTTATTAAGAAAATGACATGTGAAAGAGACCTAAAAGTAGGTATAGATTTCTAGAATTTCAGAGGTTGACTATGCATTGGTTTCTCTCGTTGTCTATAGTTGTTGGGGACATGTTTTTACAAAATAACCTATATTTTAAATATGCATTATTTGATTATAAACAATTTCCAGGTGTAAACACAGATATAGTTGACAAAGATGATTACACCGCATTAGACCATGCGATGCTTGACCGTCACTACATTTACAAACATATTGGTGAGCAGCCTAGTGATGTGTATGTGTGGGGTACCAACTCTAACTACACCCTGGGTACGGGCACCCAGCAGCAACGTAATGCACCTGATCTACTTACATCTTTCAGCCGGACTAACAACTCTGTTAAACAGGTAATTGTAATTTAATTACTTATTTACAGTGCTGGTGGGCCAAAGTACGTCTTGAGTGTAACTGAGTTGCTTTTTTATATGAAATACTAGCTGTTGCTCGCAACTTCATCCGCGTGAAATTAAAACAGTAAAAAATATAGCTTATTGTACTTACAGATAAATCAACTTTCTAAAGACTTTTTAAAACTGGCTCAGTAGTTTTTGAGTTAGTTAATACGTACAAAATACAAATCTTTCCCCATTATTATATAGATTAGCATATTTTTGTTGATTTAACAATATTTCTTATGCCATTCCATCTAGGCTTGTGCTAGGAATGGTTTATGACAATAGTCGATAATGGGATTCGAACCCTCGATCACGTGAACGAAAATCCGTATATTAAACAGAAGGCTATTTGTGTTTACTGATTAAAGTTTAACAATACATCTACAAATAATAAGCCTCACTTCGCTATTTTGGCGAATTACGGCGACTGCTTCTTCGTTTACCAGTCATAAAAACTGTAACCGTGTTTTGTCAATATTTTTCTAGTTATTAAAACTCTTCCGAATTGGTATAACAAATCATAGATTATCAAAATCATATTTTTCTAATGACAAACAAATCAATCACATGTCAAAATGACGGCGAAAATGTATAATTTTTATATGTTTATTTTAGTAGTTGAAGAATTTTAAATAAAATGCATACAACTAGTTTACCTCGTACTTGCCTCAGTTGTACAAATGTCACCTTCTTTTCAATGGCAAGCATTGTTTGCGTCGCCTGCGTGTGGTGTATTCTCAACACGGAAATGTTTAAAGAAGTTAATCTTACTGTAACCAAAAGCCATATGATCCCAATAATCGCCAGCGTCGTGAACTTAAAACTATGGTTCACTCCGTTGTCGACGATCGTACTAATTCTTTCCGCTATTACAATGTTCACTTCCTGTTGCGGAATCTTTGGCGCAGGATGTAAAATGAAATGCGCTGTCAAATGTTATGTTTTCCTGGTAACCGTTATATCATGTACTGCCTTTTGGTTGTTCTTTGTCACCGGTACATATAATATTTACTCGAACAACCTACCTACTAGACGATATTTACAATCAACGATACGTAATTACTACGGAAGGGAAAACGATTTAATGTCATTCCTATGGGACTATGTTATGGTGAATTACGAATGCTGTGGCGCTAATAATTATAAAGATTTTGATAACTCTGAATGGCAGAAGAAAAATCCCGGCTTTTCAAACCCGGTACAATGTTGCGTGTTGAAAAATATGACCAAACTTATTCCCTTGGATCCTAACTGTACGAAATTAAATTCGTCTACCGTGGGTAGTTTTAAAACTTACGGCTGTTTCGATGCATTGAGAGAAGCTATAAAAGAGAACAAGGGAACGTTCATATTCTATGCTGTAACTTCTTTTCTTTCTTATTTCCTTATAATTTCGTTTGCCTCTTGTATAATAAAAGGTGGTCCATTAGTAAATCCGAATAGCTGGCAACCAATAAAGCCGACTCCGCCAAAAGCGCAGTCGACCAGCAGTTTGCCTGAGAATAAGGAGGTGAAGGTTGTTGTACCGAAGCGATTGAGTTCTCGCAACACAATGTATGCGGAGGAACCTCCGAAGAAGGTGGTGCGAGTGATATCAGCGGTCAATCCCGCTCAGAGCTACAAGTTTGATACGTATCCGTACAGAGGCGATGGAGTCGTGCCCTATCGTTTAAATCATCAATTACAATAAATAGGAAATATAAAATTTCATGCTTTTTAATTTCAGTATAAAACTCCCCTCGATTTGTATCCGATTGATCAGGAAAGGTGTTAATTTTTTTATTATAGTATCGGATATAAATGCAAATTACAAGCAGCGTAAATGCTAAAGGTATACCTATACAATAAAATGTAAACTAGAAAACTGATACGTTTTCGTATCACATCACGGTATCGTATGCTTCGTTTACCGCAAGCCTACTCAGTTGCTTTATTCTAATCTATTACATAAGTTTCTTTTTGAATGACTAGACGATCTACGGCCGGATTCCCAGCTATAACCATTCGTTAGCGTTTTTGGTTTGATAACATTGATGACTTTGATAACTTCATGCGTTTCCGAACTAATTTATTTGAGTTTTACTTCGTTAAAACTAACGTCAACCTAATCACTAGGTAATGATAAAATAAATGGAACTTTCAACAACCTAGCATTAGTATTCCAAATATTAATTTTCGTTTAATATTAGGAAATGCCGTAAATTCTAGTAATCTAGATATGTTGACATTGCTATAAGATTTCCCTAGGATTAATCCTATACGAAGAGCTATAGCATAATTATATAAATTCTATTATGATTCTCACAACTCGTGGTATCCGTAGGTTTGCTTAGGCAAGTTCCATAGCGTGTGGGTGTGCGAGTCGGGGCAGACGGCGGGCGGGGAGGCGTGGTGCGCGGGGCAGACGGCGCGCGCGGGCGGCCCGCCCAGCACCGCGCTGCGCCCCGCCCAGCTGCGCCTGCCCGAGCCCTGCCTTGCTGCGGCTATTACCCTCACCTCGACCGTCTTCCTGCTGCAGAGTGGGGCGGTAAGTCTACGAACACTTGATATTGCCACACCATGCATAAAAAAAAGAAAACCGTGTTTTGAAATTTAAAAGAACTAATTAATTAAATAACCTTAGATACTACTACCTTTAATAAACGGTAACTTCTTTCTAAGGTATAAACGTATTTTGAAATAGTTACTTGTCAGAATTTAGTACCGGAACAAAATACAAACTTAAATATTAATTACAACTAATTAAAATGTAACATTTTGTTAGTAAGTCCATTTCTGTCTAAACTATGAAAATTTTTAAATTCCAGGTTGTCCAATACGGACTAAACTCGACAGATAATATCAGTTCATCCACCGCAAAAACGCCAACAGTTATAAAATTGGGTTCAACTAAACCACTGTTAAAATTAGCCGACCCTTTGGGAGTGTGTGCGGGACGACTGCACGCGGTGGCTTGGAACCCCCGCGTGGTCTACACGTGGGGCACCAACCTGGGGCAACTGGGGCATCCACAAGAGGACAAAGTGGTGCCATTACCTAAACGAGTAAGATTATAGGGAAAAAGTCTTATATGGTTAAGGCCTGTCCCACCAGTGGCTGATAAAGGCTCAGATAGCTTAAAAATTACGTCACTTTCAGATAAGGGAACAGAATCCGACATTTCCATCACATATTTTACACGTTGATTTATCAAACAATTTACAATTTGGTGGGACAGGCCTTTAGTGTTCTGTTATTTTTTGTTTTTCGATTTTGTTAAAAAATACTTATCTTTAGGTGGCCGTTTCTATAAACACAAAAGATCAGACGGAAATTCAACTGGTGGCTACTTCGGATGCCGCTACAGTGTTCACTACAAGCCGCGGCGATGTTTACCTCCTGCATAAGTATTTGTGCAAGAAAATTGTTATTAAGTAAGCATATAAATTTAAAAGAATATACCTCCACATGCGGCTAAAAGTACAATTTTCCTTGTAAACTTTTTATCATATAAATATATATTTTATTGTACTTCCCTATCTGTAACACAATTACTTACGCATGCATTTATTTATATTTCTATTACTCAAAAATGTATACCTTTGTAATATTTATGTTTTAATAGGCAAATAAACTTGCGTCAAGTATGTGTAGAAAGCAAAGTAAGCGACCAAAACATTTATTCGCGAGTAACAGTGTTGTTGCTCACCAATGTCGGACAACTACATATCTGGCAGGATACAAACAATCGTCTTACAAGGTAACTGTTGTTTTACAAGTCTGTTTAAATAGATTTCTTGAAAAGTAATTATATCTTTGTTTTTGTAAAAAATAGTAGATTTTTGTTAATTTACTAATATTTCCTTTAACCAATACAACTAAGCCTTAAGCTTGTGCTAGGATATGGTTCACGACAATAGTCGAATGTGGGGATTCGAACCTTCGACCGCAAGATCGGTAGTCCGTACTCCAAACCATTAGGCTATTGGCGCTTGTCGCTATCTACAATATTAGGTCTTATTTTGTTGTTCTAAATAACTGTCAATAAAATAATCAGA
Source organism: Papilio polytes (assembly GCF_000836215.1). Lineage (NCBI taxonomy): Eukaryota > Metazoa > Arthropoda > Insecta > Lepidoptera > Papilionidae > Papilio > Papilio polytes. The sequence goes on from NW_013525281.1 coordinate 5,339,740, forward strand.
AGTGTTGTTGATCGATCCGGCTCGAAGGACCAAATATTTGAGTTTACGCATTTTTATTATCATTACTAAAAAAAATCGTAGTTTTATTGTTGTTTAAATGTATTATAAAACATTAAAAATGTTACAGATGTGTTTTCGGTCTGAATCATCAAATTTTAATATCCCACGTGGCTTTAACGCACGATGCGTTGTATTTCATAACAAAGTATGGTGAAGCGTATATCGGTAACATATCGAGAAAAACAGGACCAGCGATACAACCCGCTAAGAGAGACAAGGACAGCAATAAATCTTCATTAGTATTGTTCTTAGAAAAGGACGACTGTACTTCAGTGAGGATAACTAAAATACCTAATATACACAGAGCAGTGTCTATTTCAGTTGATAATGAAGGATTGAATTTCGCTTGTTTGCAAGTAAGTATGCTCTATCTCTTTCTCTCTTGTTTGTCCATATATACCCATCTCTTTCTTGCTCATTATTAATAACACGGTATTAAAAGTAAGCTCCTAGTTTTCAATCTCTATCTATACCAATATTATAAAGAAGAAAGATTTGTATTTTTGGATTTTTGTATGTATTGAAATAACTAAAAAATTATTGGACTGGTTCCAAAGATTCTTTAACCATTAAAAGCTATGTTATCGCTGAGTACACATAAGCTTTTTTATTATTTTGTAATTTCACGCAGACAAAGTCGCGAACAACCGCTAGTATTTTTATGTGATTCTTTGTTTTAGATAAAACCAACATGTGGTTTAACATCTCTGCCAGAACTTCCTCCGTCACTTATGTCCAAACATATGGAATCTTTATTGGATCTGGCTACCGAAGATGATATTTTACATGATGTCATATTTAAGGTAAATGTAATTTAAATAAATATAATACTATTACTTACTTAAAATAATCATAATAGGAAAATTTCAATTATTTAGTTCTTACAGTATTGTAAATCTTGATTTTTTTCACCTAGAAATTAACATAAATTAAAGTTAAGAAAGGCTTAGTCTATTAAAATAACTCTAAAATGTAAGAAATAGACAAATTAAATTAAAAATATCTTTCTTACTAGGTTAATAACAAATTGTACCCAGCGCACATATTCATAGTCGCATCCAGTAGTGAATATTTATACAAAATGTATGAAGAATCACGCACAAATGCAGATGATAAGCCTATAGTGTGTTTAGATAATGTTCACCCTGAAGTATTTGAAAGGATATTACATTATATGTATACTGGAAGTTGTGACGTCACCGAATTGGGACCATGTCGTCTAAAGATAAGAAAGGAAGACTTAAATGCGGTTATTAAGAAGGAAAAAAACGAAGTGGATATAGAAATTGATGCTGTTGGTAAGAATTTATTTAAATATTCTTTAAAAAAATGTATTTAGTGGACTATTACTAAAAAGGTACTACTACTACTACTACTAATGTACATGTAGACACAAAATTATATTTTATTACAATGTTATTTTGAAAAATGTTGATATTTTTGCCTGCATTATACGGACATTGAGATTTTTCCTGTTTTATACTGTTTTACATTCAATGTTTAAAAAATTATGACAGTATATAATGTATATTTTATAAGTATATCATACTTATATTATAAATGTGAATGTTTAAATGGATGGATGGATGTTTGTTAGAGAGAGCCTAAACTGCTGAACGAATCTGGATGAAATTTGGCATAGATCATAGTCCGAAAGGAGACATAGGCTAAATACTTTTTTAATTCCACGCGGACAGAGTCACGGGCATAACCGAGTAATTTATATTTTATATAGAGAATCCAAAGGAAGTATCTGCGTTCGAAGTATATAATGGTCAGCATAAACGTAACAATAAACACCGGCGCAGCGCAGACACGCCGCCGCGCAGCGCGCACTGCGACCCCGTCAAGTTGCTGCAAGCTAGCGCTAAGCGACTCAAAGTTATGGCACTGCATAAACTGCTGGATAAGTACTAGTAAGTATATATCACCTGAGCCTACCCTAAGTTGTTCCTAGTCCCGTTGGCACTCTGCGGGTTGACTTCATACATCTTTGAATTATTTCTCCAATAAGTGTATCACAATTTGTTTAATAGTAAGGTGACAGATAAGCGAGTCACCTGAATTCGCCGAAATAGCGAAGCGATCACGGCCCGTAGACATCTGCTTACTTAAATCAACAGAAGAGACAGAAAGTGGATATTTACCTTACATAGGTATCCCATTCTCCGCTAAATCTACTTACCCTTCTATCCCTTCCATGTAAGAGAGGACTAAAATTAAGACTCGAACGCTCATCAAACCAAACCTACAATTGTTTCCACTTGTTCACACATTATTATTACAGTTGGACAGTAGCCGAGATTATGCATGTGTTCACATGCCAGCTAGTGTTCACATACCGGCTAGTGTTCACATGCCAGTCCAGTGAGTGCTACTGGCCAAGTGAACAGCTTTAAAGCAAGCTATCACTTATTAGTTACAGGGATGGCATAATACATGTAAAGGAAAGTGCAACACATACTAAGAGCAGTCCGGCGTTCGACCGCGAGTCCTTCCCTCAGCTGGTGGATACAAATGTATGCTGCAAAGATGGCACGCTCCTGCCAGCACACAAATGTGTACTAGCTGCAAGACTTGACTACTTTAATGGAATGTTCATGCATTCCTGGACCGAGGTAATGAACACCCTGTATAATGAATATTTTGTGTTATTAATCGTGTCCAACTTTACCGATAACCTCATGACGTCATTGAGCAGACGTAAGACTCCATCAGTGTTGGTGGGAGGAATCGGCAAATCTTTTGCCCGCGGCTAATCCCTGTAGATTATGTCCGAAATCCAGTTAGTCTTGTAATCGATAATATGCATCACGTGTTGTTAATTATTCGTCAAACTCACTTTTTCTGTTGTCAATTTATACTTTACAAATTAATATATCGTTATATTTTACGATTTTATATATTTGAATAAGTTTTTAAACTAGTATTGACTATTCACTGATCAATCTTTTTTGATTATCTAATACTAATGATAATTTTTTTTATTTACAGAGTGAAACTATGTCAACAGTTACTCTACCAATAAACTACAGCATTCTATTGCCAATTATTAACTTCCTCTACACTGATCGTTGTCCCGAAATTGAAAATTCTGACAGCATTGATTTTATATGCAGCATGCTTATAGTAGCGGACCAACTGTTAATAACACGTATTAGAGAAATGTGTGAAGTCACATTAGCAAGTTTAATTACATTAAAAAACTGCGCCGAACTCTGCCAATTCGCACACACATACAACGCCACACAACTCAAACAATGTTGTATGGAATTCATTGGTCTTAACATATGCAATATACTAGAAAATCGTTCCCTCGATTTACTAGACGATATTCTAGTAGCAGATATATCACATTATTATCGCAATTTCAATCCCATAATGTTGTCTAGAATCATAACACCATTCTTTAACAGTCCTACCGATGAAATTGTTAATGAGTTAGCAAAAAATTCACCCGTCAACATGAGTGTTATCGATGAGGATTTAAAGAAAGATGACAGCATTCTAGAGGCCAATAAAAAAAAATCTAAACAATCTAAGAAAATTGAATATACGGAAAGTGAGAAAGCCAGAATGAGATATGAGTCAGTAAGCTCCATTACATCTCTGGACCTATCATATGATACCTCTGGAGATGTGACTCTGTCATTAAGTTCTATTGGAAAAGAGAAAGAGAAGAAGCAAATAGAGAAAAAGGACAAATGGATAGAAGTACCGTCTGCACAACAAAAACAGCAAAAGGTCATTCAAGCAAGACTTAAAGCTATCACAACCGCTAAAGATATTCTCAATGAATCTCCGACAGAGTCTTTTACTAAACTGACTAAGAGTAACTCTTCGACTGTCATGACTCCGACTAAAGAAACTCATGGGCCCAGTACTTCTCGTATGTCTGAATCTCCTAAGGAATTATTCCCTGAATCGAATTGGAGTCCACAGTGCAACTTAGTTGTTAATCATATTGGACCAAAACTCTCTCAAAAGCAAAGAAAGAAATTAGCCATGCAAGGCAATGAAGTATCAACACCACAGAACTTGGATAATTATTTATCTAATAAAATAAATATAGGAAGTCCACCAGACAAACCTAAAAATCCTTGGAAAATTTGTGAAGCTCCAATCGCTAGTAGTAGCCCAAAATCCAAAGCGATTGAGTTCAATCAGATTTTGGCTGACCAAAAGAAGCAGAAAGATGACTTTTCTAGAATCATGACAAAGCCATTGGCACTTACACAGGTATAAAAAAATAACTTTTTACCTTTGGTGTTTTGAGTTGAAGATTTAGTTATATGATAATAAATCTTATGCTTTGTTTGTGAATAGCAGCAATCTATACTAATATAATAAAGCAAAAATATACTACTTTATAATGCTATGCTGACATCTTACACCACAAAGTAGTGTGTTTTTACGCTTGATTATATTAGTATAGATAGATTGTGTATGTATACCTCAACATAATGTGTTACGCGGAAGAGCGAGACTTCCTATCACAAGTACCTATTGATTACTTAAAAGGAAATTCCTACATCTGAGTAACTTGTATTTTATTGTTACACCAATAAATCTTTTTCATTTTCAGCTTGAAGATAAAGCAATTGAGGAATTGGAACGTTTTTATAATGTGCACGAAATAGATGATGAATGGATAACGGTGCGCCGCATCGAGCTTCAAGTGTCCTCACCACAATGGATCCACACTGCCCCAAAGTGATAATTATATATTTTACAATTATACATTTACATTACTAAAACATTGACATATAATTTATATTTTAAATGTAATTACAATACATTACAGATACTTTTATTATTATCTATTGTTTTATTACGAATATGAATCCCAAAAAAACCCATCTGGTAATTATTTTATATATGTACTAGCTGTTGTATGTGACTTCGTCCATCCAATATTAAAATAAAAAAGTAGTATTAAAGAAAAATACAATATTAAAATAAAAAATATGCCTGTTTATGTCATCTACCCTTTATTGTAAGTCCAGTCAAAGTCGGTTCAGCCATTTCGGAAATTACCCAGGACAAACGCGGCTTGTGGACAAACAGACAGACAAATAGACGATTTTCACTATCAGCAATGCATATACATGATCTTCCCGAAATCTTGAATTTCTCTTTTGATATTACGGACACTCCAATTTTATTATATGTATAGATAGATGACACCTAATTAAACCATAGACTGTCATATTTAGGCTTGTATGTATGGCGTTTTGGCATTTTTTCCTAACTATGAAAAGTTCACTTTAGTCTCTAAGAACAAAAGTATTAAATGTTCTCCCAGTATCATAACAATAGTACTCATATGAGGTTAAAGGACAGTGACAATCATAACTGTATATTTATCAAAGTAATTTTGGTACACTCAATATGTGGTACATAACCAATTGCAAATATACCAAATCAATGGGTGATAATTTTCTCCCTTCATGTTCTAAAAGCTGTATCAATATAAACAAGTAATATATTTCCAGTAGCAAAGGTTGGCAATTTTTACGGCTTACTACCCCTATTACCACACCTATGGAATATTTCCATCATACTTCTGTAAAGGATATCAATGATAGTGATCATTTTCATAAATATTTATTTACACTATACTAAAAATAAAACTAAAAAAACTGATTACATACTATTTTGGTGGAAACGCTTTAAGTAACTGATTCACTTGTCTGTGCGTTAACTTCTTTTCTCCAGGAACTAAAATACCTTTTTTCCCTTGCTCTCTTTTTGTTGCTAGTTTTTCACTGAAGTCGCGGTAACATCCTTGAAAAGCGGTTATTTCTTTCAAGCATTCTTGCTGATCGAATTCGTGTTTCTTGAAGCATGCAAACATTAATGAAATCTCTTGCATACAAGCTGCTTCTCTCAGATTATCTCCTTTCCCAGAAACAGTTTTTTTAAGCTTGAGTGGTAATAGCATTTGAAACGGAACAGGTTCTCTTTGCGGTGCTCTGGCGGAATTATTAAATGGTGCCGAAAATAGTACGGTATTAAATCTCATTTTTATATTTTTCACTCACTATATTGTTCGTTAAAGTTTGTCTTAAAATAGAGGTTATGTGTCTTGGTCCGACAAACTGACGTTCAGCTGACAGAAATGTCACTGAACTGTCAAATGTCACTATAAACCTCTAAGATTATAGAATATTTATCAGTAACCAGTTTCTGTAAACTATAACTGAAACTGGTTGTGCATATTTTATTTACAAGCATAATATTGTTTTAATTATTTTCGTTATAATCGTCGTAATTACGTTTTAATTATAATCTAAGAGAAAAAGGAGAAATCATAACAAGAGATACAGAATTTTGGAGAATAAAATTAGCCAACATATGCGCGTATAACTCTGGATAATTACTAGTAAAACAATTCATAAGACTTTAGCCTCTAACCTCTATTATATTACAACAAAAAAATCCTGTCCTAAATCCATTGAATAAGTACTAAACTTTTCGAACACTAATTTTTCCATCTTTAATTTATGACTCGGGTAATCCATGACTTTTATCGAAGAGATACTATTAGATAAAGTTAGCGATTAAATTAAAATGGATGAAGCTATCATCCAAATATTGTTAAATTTGCGGTGATTCGAAGGGCAATTAAACATAATTTATGATCTTATTTATTCAACTGGGTTTTTATTAGAGATAACAATCGTTAGCTACTGAAAATGAAAATGCAATTTTCAAGGTTAAGTTTGGGAGGAGGAGTTATAAAAAAATACGTAATGTCACCACGAGGGGGGTAATCCCCCCAATAAGTCTATTGAGATATCACGACAATTTTATTGACAAATAATTTAAATGTTATACATTTAAGAAGTAATAAAATTCCAATCACAATGACACTCTCTTCTTTTATTTCTATTCCAGAGAATCATTATTTTTAATAATTAGAAATAATTTCTATAACACAGTTCAAATTGTACTCACTCGGATATAAGGATTTTTTGTGACTAAATAGCCACTATTAGCCTTGAAAAGGCATTTACAGATTCACCGGGCTTGGCGGAAACAAGGAATACACCAAAATCGTAGGTATTATTGGAAACGAATAAAATAAATCTTTGTAAAACTAAAAAATTAAATAGTGATATAAGTTGATGTCATTACGGGAATTCCTGAAATCCAAAAAAACTGATGACCGACTACATACTGACAAAAAAAAAACATACAGACGAATTGAGTACCTCCTTCCTTTGGGAAGTCGATCAAAAACTCGTGCCCAAAAGTTGTGCGTCTCCTATAGATAACAGTCAGTTTCTTTATTACAAGATGCTGTATGTTTAGCCTTTTTGAAGAAGATAAAGTGTTAACGAGGAAACAAGTGGATTTCCATCCAAAAAAGAAAAAGATAAACACAACAGCACCGACTTATCCGACGAAACACAGATGAATAAGCAATAAACAACAAATAAAGGGCAATTCTGTGGTAATCTAACTTTCGAGATTAAATGGATTTACAGATAAAATTATTCGTATAAATACAACAAGAAAACCACCACTGGACATAGTTATAGAATCATCTTATAACTAAAAGTAAGTACCAAACATTCTAATAAACTTATATTTAACAGTGGTAGTGCCCGCTTTAACATCTTAGCACTGCAGGGCCGGCACGCCCCCACTAATACCACGACCACACAGAAGACAGGCGTGAAATGGAAGCAATTCCGTGTTTCGTCTGATGAGTGTGGTGCCGGAGGCCTAATTTAAATCCCTTTCTCTTTACCATCATTTTCTTATAAGAAGAGGATGGGAAGGGGAAGAGGATTTGACGGTGGAGGAGATGCATAGGAAGGGGAAATGTCCTCTTTATGTGCGTCTCCTCCTCCGTCGTATACGGGTAGCCAACGCATCTGCAGTTGCGAATGTCTATGGGCAGCGGTCGCTTCGCCATTTTGGCGGATTCAGGTGGCCGCTTGCTCGTTTGCCACCTTGTTATAAAAAAAAAATTAAGAAACCATTGAAATAAGATTTAAAAAAAAGGTTACGTATAAAATGTAATTTAATAATCTTTATTTCTATTTGCTGAATGACCTTAATGCCTGGTCCACACTTGGCTTGTACAGTTTAGACTGTATTTAGACATACCGTGAACTAACCAAAAGTAAACCCAAGCATGACTTTGGTAGAAAAATACATGGTTTGGTATAGGTTTAACCAGTTGATTTGATTTTTAAAATTAATCTATATCTATACTAATATTATAAAGAGAAAATATTTTTTTTTTGGTTTTTTATAAGTATTGAGAAACTCAAAAAGTATTGGGCCGATTTTAAAGTCTTTCACCATTAATAACTTAGGCTGTATAATTTCACGCGGGCGAAGTCGCGAGCAACAGCTAGTAGTAAG
>NW_013525281.1:5348464-5350661 GCF_000836215.1 Papilio polytes
TCATCGACAAGGACCCCATTCACGTTGGACCTGCCATCATCGACGGTTACGAGCCCATCCACGTTGGACCAGCTATCATCGACAAGGATCCCATTCACGTTGGACCTGCCATCATCGACGGTTACGAGCCCATCCACGTTGGACCCGCTATCATCGACAAAGATCCCATTCACGTTGGACCTGCCATCATTGACGGGTACGAACCAATTCACGTTGGACCCGCTATCATTGACAAGGACCCAATTCACGTTGGACCTGCCATCATTGACGGTTACGAGCCCATCCACGTTGGACCTGCTATCATCGACAATGACCCCATTCACGTTGGACCTGCCATCATTGACGGTTACGAGCCCATCCACGTTGGACCCGCTATCATCGACAATGACCCCATTCACGTTGGACCTGCCATCATTGATGATTATGAGCCAATTCACGTTGGGCCTGCTATTGTAGACCCCGCCGTGCCAGTTGAACCTTCTAGCTCCAGTTCTCCCCTCGTTCAAATCATCTTGAACGTTCAGTCAACCAAAGCTTAAATCCGAATAAAAAACTTACATAAAAGTATCAGTAGACAATTTACATAAAACCATCGACTTAATCCTTGATATCCGAAATATATTGTTAGAAAAAAATATTACAGCCACTTATGAAATAAAAATTATTTTTCTTTGATTTATTTAATTTTATTTAATCAAAAAAAAATATACCTGTTTACTCAAGTTTATGACAACTGAACTAAACAGCAATAGTTTATTATAGTTAAAACACTATGAATAAATACTAGCTCGCTAATTATATGAAAGAATATGAAATTAAATGGATAATTGAAAAAAACATATTCTTTCTTATAGCGACCATATCGTAACTATTTGCTTCTTGGAAAGAACTTGCAGTTGCATATTTGAGTACTTACGAGTATTTGTAAGGAAGTTGTAATTTTTATGAATGAATAATAATAAAAGGAGATACATTATTATTAGTAAATAACTAGGTGGTTTTAAAGATATTTCTTATTCTATAAGAAAAGGGGCAAACGAACAGAACGGCGGGAACACACAGATTGTAATGCCACACAAAATGCTGTCACTGTTTTCAATGCATCCATCTTTTAGTTTTTTTTTGGGACTATTTTTTTATTCTAAATAGAATATAAATTGGTTTTAATTTACCAAATTCACATCAAATTATTTGATGAATATTCAATGAAAGTAATTAGCGAAAAATGGCAGTTAAATGCAGGAATTTTTTGACATATGATTTTGTGAGGGAAGTCCTTGATTTCTTAAAAACAGATAAGTTATCCTAGTTAAAAAGCCAAAGCAACGCTGATTGATGTCGGTGTCCTTAGTGTGCAATAAAGATATTCTTATTCTTAACTAGCTATTGTCCGCGACTTCGTCCACAAAATATTAAGATGAAAAAGTAGGCTATAAGATGCCCGGACAGACTGACAGAAAAAAATTGCGATTTTCGATATCAACAACGCATATACATCTTCCCGAAATCTGCGATTTTTCTTTTGATATTACAAACAGACACTCCAGTTTTATTTTTTGTATACATAGATTATTAATGGTAAATAGAACATTTTTAAAAGTAGTTAGGAAATATTGTCTAATTAACAAAGTATTTTGATTGACAGCTACTTGTTTATCTTATCAAGTATTACGTTTTCAAAGATATATCGAATAATTTATGAATGATTTACGATTGATAATAAATAAATCATCAATCTCAATAATTCGCTGAAGTAATTATAACCTTGTTCTCAATAAAAACGTGATAACCTATACCTACTACTGCATTTTATCCTGCTGTTAAATTTCATCATTGGTTTCACTTATTCACTACTAAATAGCTACGGCATCAGAAACATAGACTATTGTTTATATTTTTAATGTCACGGAGACGAAATCGCGAGCAACAGCTAGTAAGTAAATATAAGCTTTATGAACGAAGAGACTGAACCATTCCTTTTTTATTAGTAGTTAGGCTATTATAGTGCGCCGTTCAAGCAGAATTAGAGTAATATTTATGGATCTTGGCGTAGGATATTGCGATGTCGAAATGGATAGAAGTGCTCCATATAACGGGGGTATCGGCGAACTATTTAATTGATCGGTTGAACGAGTTATTCAGTCGGTTCGGTATACCAAAACAGATCGTCACGGATAACGATACGTAGTTCGCTTCG
>NW_013525281.1:5352158-5354845 GCF_000836215.1 Papilio polytes
TACCTGTCATCACTCTGCCTGAAACTATCAATTAATTACATTAATTACAAAAGACCTGAATAGCTGAATTACAAATATGTATAGTCAAATCTACTCTTCGTATAATATAATAAACTATTCACTTTATTATTTCGTTTATTTCTTACATATAATTGAAACCCAATCCAAAATCCCATAAATATTTGTGTTCTGTTTTTTCATGGCACGCATAAAATGAAAGAAAACATTGTTTCTATCACATACTGGTTAATTTATAAATAATTAAACATATGTCTTGTAATATTTTACCATCCCTAAGGAACGATGGCGACAAGTTAGCTATCTAAATCTAGAAAGTATATTTTTACTGTCTTATCGATAAGTTACACATGATAAGATTTTTTGGAAGGAGACAGAATAATTTACAATGCGACTTATAAAACGCGGACGGATAATTTATTATTATTGCATTTCCCAAGTTTCCTTTCCGTTATTTTGTATAAAAAATATCGTGCAATATAGTTAAATTCAATAAGTTGAAAAAGTATGATCTAAACTTCTCTTGTACTCATCAACACTTGTATTGAATGGTCTATATGTCCAATTTATAAATACACACTATACAACCTTTTTGGTTGCATAGTACCGAAGAATACACACAAACTACGAGAGGGGGCGTGTTGCGCTGGTTACTGATTAGGTATACGCGTCATATGAATTGAAAAAAAGCGTGAAAAACGTCAATTAAGAAAGATTTAAGAAGTAACTATTTAATTTTGTTATCGATAAACTGTGATCATATATTTTGGGAAAAGCTAACAAATCAAGAAATGTTTTACTTGATTATCATTACAATTAAAGATAAGATGAAAAGGATAACTCGTGGCGCCTGTTATAACGACACAGCAAAAACTTGATTCACACAAATAAAAGTGTAGGTGGTACGCCTACAGTTTAATTTGTTTTTCAGGTATAGAAGAAACATTGCTACATAATTCTAAAAGGCGTCGAATAGTATGAAATTAAAACTCAATTTTTCCAACATACCACCTACTGGAGGAATTAAAGGCATAGTAAAGAAAAAAAATCCATACACAAATTAGTTGCTACGGAAAGCACATTGATTCCTTTTCGTGGTTTTTAGTATCCTTTTTCTTGCTCATTATTACAACTATATCTATGTATAATAATCGCTGGCATTTTTTTGTTTCTTTGCATGATTAGTGCGTGTTATAAAACAATAAAATATTATTATCAACATAAAGTTTATTGCATTCGATAGATATTTTTTAATGCTTGAAGTTTTAAGAAAATGTTTTTTTTCTTTTAACGATGGTTTTTTTAAATCATATTTATTTTCGAAAAATCTAATCGAACTATCAACACTTCGTTTGCTTAGAGTGAACGCGGTTAGAGTCCAAGACCGAACTGTTTACAGTATCAAATTCACTTGACTGTGCACAAACAGACCTTATAACTTGCTTAGTATTTTTGACCGACTTCCCAAAAGAAGGAGGTACTCAATTCTTTTATTTCGTATATTTTTTTTTTTTCAACAAATGGAACAATTTTCAAACATATACGCATTAAAAATTTTATATACAGTCATGTATAAGCCAGTTTAGCTCTAACGGATTTCGATTGTTCGATAACAAACCACTTATCATTTATGAATGTTGTAAATTAAAGCTTTTCGTAATGCACGATCGTAAACTGTTCGACGTGGAGGAGAGGAGAGACCGTATTATAATGTATGACGTAGGTACTTGTATAATGTCCCTGAAAACATAAAATAACTCATAACAATATTTGTTTTGCAAATGAACCGGCTGGAGTGGACCTACTGTTTAATTTGTTACCGACAGCGCGGCAGCCATAAATACAAAACTTTTTATCTTAAAACAAAAGAACTTTATTTAAATTATTTATATTTTTACAATATTAAACTCCAAATGTCAATCACATCTTGCTTTTTCTTCTACTGTTTTTACTATTTTTTTTTTAATAACCAAACATGCTAAAGTCTTGGTGGCAAGTATGCAACCTTTTTGGCTGTATTCATACCTCTTATCAGCCTAATAAGTTGTGTTTTGCACTAAAACCTGACAGAAAACGTTAGCAACGTAAATATTTTCTGTATTTTACTTTATGAGGTGCGACTTCTTTAAAATCTTCTGCCTTTTGCCCCTTGGTAACCCCCCTTTGAAGGGGAAAGGGGAAACATTTATCTGTTAAAAATATATCTAATATTCACACAATGAATATTTATGTTAAGAATTCATGTACATCCCAGCCAAGACTCTAGCGTACCGTAAATTACTGTCTAGGCCTTAGTCAACTACAAAACTACAAATCCAGTACTAATTGCTAAAGTAAAAAAAATGGGCAAATATGCATAATCAGAATGATTTATTAAAGGATTACATTGTACGTTCAAGTCATGTTTTAGAAGCGTCCAGTTTGCGTGTAGAAGGATTAAACAGGGACAGGTATGACGGGGTTAGCGACAATAACCGCATCGGGATCGTAAGACGGGTCGGGTCTCTCGATAACCAAGTCTGGGTGCACTGGCGCAGGCGCGGGAGGGTTCACTGTTTCAATGACTACAGGGTTGCCAGCGACAGCTTGGTTTACCTTAATCAAAATGTGGACTAGCGGAGGCAGATCAGGGACAGTAAGGGCACCACCGTCGGGAACGGGGAAGGGAA
>NW_013525281.1:5356143-5358325 GCF_000836215.1 Papilio polytes
TTAATATGCTAACACTTCTGATACGGAGTATATTGATAATCCTTAAATTTAAATTAACGAACGATATCTCGGGTATTTATTATATTCTATTTCATATTCATTACGTAATAACGCGACTTTTGTTATTTAAAAAAAATATCCTGACATGGCTCAATCAATGAAAAACATAATTTAGTGTATGCGCCTTCCTAAATCCATATTTTCAGTAATAACAAACTGTTGTTACAATTTAATTCAGTAAAACAATTCATCATTAAAAATACACAAATACATTCATAAAAACCAAAGGCCATCAATAATGGATGTGCATTATTAGTATTTTGTTAATTTTTCTTTGTATTAAGATATTAAAGTATACTCCGGAGGCCTAATTTTAGTCCCTTTCCCTTTCCACCTTTTTCTGAGAGGATGTTAAGGAAACGTGATTTGATGGTGGAGGACACGCATAAAAAGTGAAAATGTCCTCTTTATGTGCTCCTCCTCCTCCGTCAATTAAGGATATGCAACGCATCTGCAATTGCGGATGTTTATGGGCAGCGGTCGCTTTCCATTTCGGTGGATTAAGGTGGCCGCTTGCTCGTTTGCCACCTTATATTATAAAAAAAAACTTTTTTAAGATTCTTACTTTTTAAGTGATAAGAGTTCTTTTTCATTCATAATTTTATGTTATGAATTATTTAAGTTTAATCTATGTACGTATAATATTTTAATACTTTAGCATCCGTCATAAGTATCAAAGTAAGGATTAAATTATAGTAAATTTTATTTTTCAACGTGTTATCATATTATTAAGATTATTATTGTTTAGATTAACATAAATATCCGGTTCGATAAACATTCATTCAAAAAAATTTTGTAAAAGTGACTTTCTTCTGCCGAAACAGCTGTTATTCATACCATTAAATAAATAAAATCTATACTTATTACTTATATTATAATAAAGCGTAAACAAACACTTTTTTGTTGCCTAAGATATCAGCAATTACAGAATATTTTTGAATAATTCCGTTTTAAATAAAAAGCCTTACACTTACGTCACGCTTTAGGCTATTTATTATCACGCCATTAAACTTATGGGGCAAGTATTTTGGATAAAAACCCTAATGTGGGTAAGAGACCAAAAGTTGCTGCCAACATCAAGAAAGCAAGATTGCTAAGGTTTGTCATGTAATGACATTTTCTATTGATAATTTGACAAATGTAAACAATAAAATAAATTTTTTCATCATGCGGATGAAGCCGCAAGGGAACAGCTATAAATAATGTAAAAAAACCTATTTATTGCCATCCAAAAGTATACACAGAGTTGTACAAATTAAAAACCTACAAAAACCTCACCTCCACAAATAAAGGTACACATATCATTTTTAGAGGTAAAAAATGTAAAATTACTTTAACAATTCAACTACGATCAGTGTAAATTACCACAACCCTTTGGACATTGAGAGATCTTTCTTTCATTTCAATTTACCTTACTTTACTAACAAAGACAAGACTACGCAAATCAAATTCTGCTACGTTAATAAAATGCTTTCGAAAGTGGCAAAGCGATCTTAGGTCCTTGTTAAAAAAATGTAGGAATATCCGTTTCATAATTATCCAGGTAATTTCCCTGCATGTACTTGAAAGTTTTCACGTTATTATTAGTGTAACTTATGAAGGAATCAGTTAATTTTATTTAAATAATTGTAAAGATAAGTATTCATTTAAAAATTTTGGAGAAAAATAAATCTTTTAAATAATTTGAACAAGATGTGAGGACTAATAGTTTATCAGTTAGATTTTAAAATGCAAGGATCGAATTAATAATATATTTTTGTTTCGATTAGAACGTTTTGATACGTTGATATCGTTGTCTCTCTTTATTGAACGAGAAAGTAAGGAACGATAATATGTGCCAATAGGAGTAACACTGTACATTGATATTAGTAAATATTGTTTAATAAACGTGTTAAAAACGATGTTATTAATAAAAGTAAAGAAGTATATTTTTTAAAACATATTTATTGCATTAATGTCCATTAATTAACAAGTTCAATCTTGAGATGTTGTCTTACAGATCTAGTTTCAGCTTAGTTAAGGATGTCGGGCAGAACAACAACGGGAGAGGGGACGATGGGGGCAACGATGACTGGCTCGGTGATGACGGGCTTGTCAACAACGATGACGGGATCGACGACCT
>NW_013525281.1:5358717-5361037 GCF_000836215.1 Papilio polytes
TGCTGGCCGAAGCCGCGGCGACGAGGAGTGCGAAGGCGACGAAGAATTTCATGTTGAATCTGAAAGATTATGATAATTAGATTTTAGTAATTCAGCTACTTTTTTTTCTGTATCTTAAATCAAACAACAATCTAGTTTGTTTTATTTTCACTTTCAGGTGGTAATTATCATTTCACCTAAGTTGTTGAAAGTGGTTATAAGTAAATTTAGAGGATATTCAAATAAAATAAAATAGTTAACTAATGATGTCGTTATTATTTTAAACAACGCAGACGATACAAACTAGAGTGAAGGTTTTTATTTCACTTACGTCTCGTGTTGAATTAATTGTGCCAGTTACGACTGAAATAACATATTTATATAAAATTTACAAATGATAAATTTGATAGAAACACGTATCAAGATATTGAAATACCTACGGGTAATTTTATCAAATTTATCATATTTGAATTATAGTCCATGCGACGGATTTTATCATTTTACGACCCTCATAAATTTACAATCTATGCTAAATTATGAACGGTAACTTCAGTCTGTTAGTCACGTCTTCAAGCCTTATTCCCTAAACACCTTATCAGAGATAAATTAAACTTTGTGAAACATGACATTTCATCAATTAGCTGCCAATAAAATATACGTGTATAGGTAAAAGTAAAAAAATAATATCTATGATACGTTACTATTAAGTAAAAACCTTTTTTTATGTTAGCAGTATACTAACAGTACTAAAATTAAAGGGCTTTGAAATAATTTTAATGACAGTAAAGTTTAGCTTAGGTTAAGCTTCAAGTTATTAGAAAGAAAAAAATCCTTTAATTATCGCAGCAGTCGCGGGAGAGGCTAGTGTTAATTTTTTTATTACTTTATTGTATATTTAATCTTTACTGTGTTTTTTACAATATGGCTCCTAAATTAATATGTTATCTGTGATCAGCTGTAAGCTGAGTAACGATTGATTTCGTTGCGCTTGATTTTAAAAAGTACCAACTGAGTACCTACTTCGACTACGTAGGATGTCCTAGTGCTTTTGTACTAACAGATTTAATGACTTTTCTATTAATTTTTTTCGGAACCTTACTACTTCTTTATATAGAAACTAGCTGTTGCCCGGAACTTCATTCGCGTGGTATTAGAAAACATACGAACTATATAAATAACAAAAAGCTACGTATCCCTCGGGAACCGGACATTTCTCGAGGATGAACCTTGTCCCATGTGTACTCCAGACTTTGTTTTATCTGTGCCAAATTTTAATAAGATATGTTGAACCGTTGCAGAATGATCGAGTAAACTAAATGTTTAAAATAGTAAACTTAAAACTAAATTAATGAATCCCACGGGAACCGTAACTATTCCCTGGATAAAAAGTAGCCTATGTGTTCTTCCAGACTATGCTCTAAACCTGTGCCAAATTTCAAGGAGATCTGTTAAGCCGTTTAGGCTACAAACGCTAGCAAACATCCATCCATCTAAGATTTCGCATTTATAATATTAGTAAGATTATGCGAATGATTGAAATCGATTACTCAAAAATGAAATTATTTGTTTATGGTTTCGACCAACTAGCGATCATTGTTGTTAATGTTTAAATTAAGTGAATTGAATAAGCGTTTTGTCGTTTGAAGGAAAATCTAAAAACTTGATTGTTTGATTAAATTATCGTAACTTCATAAAGGAATGGGAAAGAAAACGGCAAGAAAAGTTGTCTCTCTTGTTATTTTCATCCCAAGACACTTGAAACAATCTCAAAACAATAAGTTTAAATACCGAGTAGCAAATTAAAGAATACTGAAGATACTGAAGTAGCCCTAATGATCGCCGAACTTCGGAAGAAGATGGCACTTTAAGAAGAAGAAGAAGAAGATCCTGAAATACCTGGTTAACTCCACAGTTGCAATATGCCACTTTGTTTAAATTAAGTAACTTTTTCCACATAAATAAACAATTTAGTTAGTTAATATTTGTCAATATATTAATTTCACAAAAGCCTTTCAACAAGGAAGTAGACGACACTCGTTATTGACCTGCACGGATTAAAGTCTCCGCGAATATCATAAATTAATTTTTTAATCATCGAAAGTAATTTATAGTATACTTAATAGTATGTAGACATAGATAAGACAGTAAGTAATTAATAAGATAACATTTAATATAAAAACTTTGATACAATAACAATAAACACAATTAGTCGCAGAACCAAAACCAAGAAGCCTGTAAGTCAATTAACTTAGTCGGAGAAAAATTTACTCTACAACTTTTTAATTAAAACTTTTAACTAACAAGCAACTATATTTTTTTCTAGAATTGCAACATGAAATAC
>NW_013525281.1:5361087-5363776 GCF_000836215.1 Papilio polytes
GAGCCCGTCCACGTTGGACCCGCTATCATCGACGAATACGAGCCCATCCACGTCGGACCCGCCATCGTTGATGAGCAGGAGGTCGCCCCCGTTATCCCCGCTCCCTCTGCTAACCCCCCACTTGTTCAAATCGTCTTGAACATCAACTCCCCAGTCAACGTGCCCGGCTCCCCTGTCGTCGTTGAGACCATCCCTCAGCCCACCCCCGTGCAAGTTGTCGAGGAGGCTGAGGTCGTCGATCCCGTCATCGTTGTTGACAAGCCCGTCATCACCGAGCCAGTCATCGTTGCCCCCATCGTCCCCTCTCCCGTTGTTGTTCTTCCCGACATCCTTAACTAAGCATAGACAAAACTGTGTCATTACATAATAATACACTTACAGTATGTAAAATACCACAATTTGTCACACTGTTTTGATACTTAATGCAATAAAGATATTATTATTATAAACCGTTCATTTATTTTAAAAAGTGTTACCATTATTTCTATCTAAGTTTTTCAAGATGTGGCTTGACATTCTCCTTGTTTAGTTAGTGAGATTTAAAGAAATGAATGTGACGTCGAGAACCAGAGAAGATTCCAATGAATGAAATGAACACACGTCATTTTCTTCTATTTAAAAAGTATCTGAACTAGTTTCTAAACTAAATTGCAATTTGCAGAGATTTGAAGCTTTGCACAACAACCACGAATAGAACAAAGATTGAACACTAATTTTCGCTCGGAAATCAGCTATTTACAGGATATTGATGAGCAAATGCAAAGAATTAAAGAGACAATGCAGCTTCAAGATATTGTACTCACGAATAATTAGTCGAAAGAATGAAAAAAACTAAAAAATAACGTAACTCAAATGTCTTATTCATTAAGTCACAAGACAGTTAAGTAAAAAACAGTTTTTTTATTTAATTACAAAGTATTACTTGAAATACAAAGTGATAATATTCTCAGTTCCATTACGTGGTAATTTACACTCTCCATCAGGTGGTCAGTTTACCTATCTGTTTCCAGTTTTTTTAATGTTTTTAATTTTATTTACCTATTTTAAAAAAGTATCCTGCAGAAATAGAAGGACAAAGTATTAGCGGAGGGGTTTTAGAGCGTGCGAACACCTGAAACTAAATTATCGCACAACTGTTTTGTCTCGATTTGATTCCTCGGAGAATATGTCCTCCACATATGCTCCGATGCGCGCACTACTTGATTTTTAGTTGTGGAACTAAACAGTTGAATTGGCTGCAAAACAATCGACAACCGCACAGCAGTTGTGCGATAGTTTAGTGGAAGGTATACGCCGTCTCTTACTGATACGAGTTTTTTCTTTATGGTTCGGAGTTAGCACTTTTTTGGATTTGGCTCAAGACGCGATATATTGTCGTACAATCTTCATCTGCAGTGATTTAAGAATTTTATAAGTACACTTTTCAAGAATTCTGTTTTTGGCAATAACTACATGGTTTTTACAATGTTCCTCTAACTTGGTTAAAATGTTTCCCATAAAACTACCAATTGTACGGGGCAGTCCAATGCACAATGCTTTTAGAAAATAATTAGCTACAGATATAACAATATAATTAATAACTCACAATATGCTTGTCGGAATGACGAGCGGTTTGTTAAATTCAATTCCGAAGGTAGATTATGTACATGGTAAAAATCATCCATTGTGGGCGTGCGTAAGTCGGATATCGAAATTGGCGAAACATTACAAACACTATCCTTAGTTGACTACCATCTTAATTGATAACTTCACAACACACTCTAATCGAATTGCAAACATTTACAGAGATTAACCAATTGATTTTATAATAACAAGTCGCATCATTCCACCATTCAAAGACAACTGTCATCAATCATTCTATCGCCGTCTTGACTATCTATCATGCACGATCTATCATGCATTATGCACATTCAGCCAGTACTCAAAATTATTAGTTGCCAGTATCTTTAATCGTTCAAAAGTTAACAATCTTTTCGCTCAGTTAAGATCATTTAAAACAACACCTACTTTCGCTTGAGTCTTTTAATGGTTACTTCAGTGTGAATCATTCACACTAAATCTACACCAAATAAAAGTTTCTATGAGCAACAAATCAACATAGATATATTTGATTGAACACCCATAATAAGCCAACAAGAACCAATAAAAATAAAACACGCCACATCGACATAAGATCTCTCCTTGAGCTTAGGATCGACTGACTCGCGAGCAACTACTGTTCACGCGAAACCCTTTTCCACGTCAGTCCTCCAGGGCCTCGCTGGAGTATTTGCTACTACCACCAAGATCTGCACCGACGGAGACTCCAGGCGGGCTCTCGCCGAGACCCTTCTGCGCTCTCCGCCGCGCACGTCCTACTCAAGCCAACAAGATCCAGCCAGAACTTAATGGAACCAGATATTATTGGATTTCAATATAAAACAGTGGTTAATCTGATTACACAAAATCATTATTCACTACCTAATTTTACTTTATTTAAGTTTTCAAAGGTTCGCAAACATTAAGAACTTTTCTAATATTTCGAATAAGATAAGACAAACATTTCAATAAGGAAGTAAATTCTATCTTAAATTTAAGTTCCCGTCTATAAGATTAAAGTCTAACAAATGTTATAAATTTATTGTTTAATGATCTTTAGAAATTTATTGTATACTAAAATTAGATAAATAGTTGATTAGACAGTAGGCTG
>NW_013525281.1:5364384-5366565 GCF_000836215.1 Papilio polytes
ACGCCGCCGCCAACGTGCCCGGCTCTCCCGTCGTCGTGGAGACCGTTCCCCAGCCCACCCCCGTGCAAGTTGTCGAGGAGGCTGAGGTCGCCGAGCCCGTCATCGTAGTTGACCAGCCTGTCATCGCTGAGCCCGTCATCGTCGCTCCCATCGTTCCCTCTCCCGTTGTGGTTCTTCCCGACATTCTGAACTAAATCTAGACCACTGCTTCCTGTAAATAACTGCTACTTAAAATAATTTGTTATCAATAAACCTTCAATGCAATAAAAACATAACTAAAATTGACATGTTTAATTTTTGAACTGCCCAAAAGTTTAAATAACTAATTACGTATCTACATAGGTATTTATAACAATATAGCAAAGAGCTTGTTGGCCAATTTACCTATTAACTCTGAGGTTGTAGAGAACGAAGGGAATACAAAAAAAATATTTTCATTGACACAATAGTAACTACTTCTAATATTAAATTAAGTCACTAGTTACATTATTGGGTGTATCATAAAGCGCAATTAAAGACACATAAAAATAAAGTAAATAAAAAAATATATTTCACAAGACAAATAAGTTCAGTATGAGATATTTTTGAAAAATACGATAAATAACAAAAGTAATTACTTTATAATAAAACTAGCTGTTCCCGTGCGGCTTCATCCGCACGACTTTATGTTTTATTTTATTGTTTACATTTGTCAAATTAGCAATTGCAAATGTCAAAATGACATGACTTGATGACAAACCATGGTAATTTACTTCCTTAATGTTGGCAGCTTGTAGCCTATGGCCATTTCCCACATTAGGGGTTTTATCCAATTTATTTACCCTCTAAGTTTAAAAGCGTGAAAATATATAGCCTAAAGCGTGAAGTAAGTGTAGGGCTTTTTATTAAAGAAAGAATTGTTCAAAAATATGCTGTGATTGCTGACATCTTACGCAACAAAGTAGTGTGTGTTTACGCTTTATTATATTAGTATAGAAGTATAGATATAGATACCTATTACATATTTCTATAAAATAATCCTTACAGTCATTTATTTATTACCCTCAATGCTGTATCTATATAGGGCATCCTCGATATCAAACTATGCGCTTTTTTGCTTACCGTGGTCTCTGTTACTAATTATGTAGAAGTAGTTACTGTAAAAGTTTTTTTCTGTGTTTTCAATCAGAAAATCATACTCTAAAGGACTAAAGTGGTAATTCAAAGTTTGTCTGCATGTATGTTATTCTATAAAATTAAATGAAAATAGCCTTAAACTATAATAATTAACTAAATAATAACCATATAGGTAAGGCTTGCTAAGTGCGAGGTCAAAGTTACTGTTGAACATTCACTCTCCAAGCCGAATAAATATATGGAAATACAAGCTTTCGCCCGCGACTCCGTCCGCGTGGAATTAACAAAAAAACAAAAGTGCCTAGTAGCCTATGTGTTCTTCTAGCCAGTTATCATACCCAATTCAGAGCGTCGATGGCTCAGGGGTTTGAGCCCTAAACTTGTAATCCACAGGTCCTGGGGTCGAATATCGCCATATTTAATTACATGGAGATATTTTTGTTTTTGTTGTAAAAATGTGGTTTATTTTACGTGGATAACGAATTGATTTTACAGAACAACCAGTGTTTCTACTTTGCTTCTTTCTACAGTGTTTCTATGGATGGTATTTGCGTTGTTACGGTAAATTTATTTTTCATGCTTCAAAGTAATCTTTACATATAATTAATTTCCACATATCCTACTAAATTCTAGAGATGCTAACCACATCACATTCTTAACTAAACTAAACTAACTTAAGATTATTTTAACTAATAATTTTAGTTAAACAAACTAAAACGATGTCAGCATTCAGATGTAATGAAATGGCAGTGATCAGTAGTAGCAGTAAAAATACGATATTTATAAAACCACATTTATTGTGTAAGAGAACTTATTTACACATTTTGAATACATTGTGATACATTACCACATGTGCAATGTTTAAGGTCGTCATTGCTTAGTTAAGGATGTCGGGCAGAACAACAACGGGAGAGGGCTGGATGGGGGCGACGAGCACTGGCTCGGGGACGATGGGGGCTACGATGACCGGTTCGGCGACGAGGATAGGCTCGGGGACGACGGGGGCAACGATCACGGGCTCGGCGACGATGGGCTTGTCCACAACGATGACGGGTTCGGGAACCT
>NW_013525281.1:5367115-5369753 GCF_000836215.1 Papilio polytes
TGGCGATGACTGCCGGCGGCAGGATGCTGGCCGAAGCCGCGGCGAAGAGGGCGAATACGATGAGGTATTTCATTTTGCAATTCTAAAACAAGAACAAATGTCAGATTAATATTTAAATTGAATACAGATTATGTAAGTATACAATTATTGTAAGTAACTTACAGTTTTAGTGTTATGTTGCTGCGACTAATAGTGATGCTTCTTATTATTTCAGAGTTTTTATATAAAGAGTTATCTTTCAATATGTGATATAAAAGAGATATCTTAATTCATAATTCATAATTCAATAAAATAAATATCAAAAAGTGTGATCAATAAACTTTGTGATAATTTTTTTCATAAGAATTGGCAAGCGCATACAGATTCGTTTAACTGCTCGCTTTATTATTTTAATTAATTAAGGGCTACTCATTGTTTGTCTCTAAGATGACCTGAATTACTACTAGAATGTATAAGGGTAGGCAACGCATCTGCAATTGCAGATGTCTATGGGCAGCGGTCGCTTCTCCACTATGGCGGATTCAGGTGGCCGCTTCCTCGTTTGCCAACTCATGTTATAAAAAAAAAATGTTCATTGAACAGCGCTTAAACAACTGGATGGAAACCCCTACAAACATAAGTTATTACCTGTTAAACGGTGTCCTTTAAACTGTAAATGGTTATATCATTTGTTCAATTTTTCATCATATATCTCAGTGCTAACGCGTTGTAAAGTTGGTTCACTCATTCTAAAATTAGCTGTATTTTTAAATATGTCAATCTTTCGATATTTATTATCTATCTGTTTTATTCTACGAGATCTTTGAGACGAAATGCTATAAACGGATTGCATCACTAAAACCATTGTGGTAAAGTTGATAAATGCAGATACAACAACAAAAAAAGTAGCTCAAGCCAGTGTTTAGTGGTTTCGGCGTTTTTCTAAATAACCGTGTTTTTTTTATAACATAAGGTGGCAAACGAGCAAGCGGCCAAAATGGCGAAGCGACCGCTGCCCATAGACATCCGCAATTGCAAATGCGTTATCTACCCTTATGCGACAGAGGAGGAGATGCACATAAAGAGGATATTTCCCCTTCCTATGTATCTCCTCCTCCGTGAAATCCACTTTCCCTTCCCATCCTCTCCTTATAAGAAAAGGGCGGTAAAGAGAAAGGGACTTAAATTAGGCCTCCGGCACCACACTCATCAGACGAAACACGGAATATCTTCCATTTCACGTCTGTCTTCTGTGTGGTCGTGGTATTACTGGGGGCGTGCCGGCCCATTCGTGCTAAGATGTTAAAGCGGGCACTACCACTGTGTTAGGAATAATATTGATTCATATTGTGTGGGGTGAAAAGAACACGACGGGGAATTACCTAATTCATATCCTAAATACGAGTACACTGACTGTCGTTGTTGACAATCTTGTAGCAACTTGCTTAACTTAACCTCAAATGTCAGTAACTTCTGACTGCTTTGAACATCTCATGACAAAAAAAAGCGTTAATTATTGTGTTCATTGAATTTCTTCTAACGCAAGTGAACGACTGATAAAATATTTCATTGTGAAACTACGCACAACTGGACTTATAAATCAATTAAACTATCTAAGATTATCTATCTAAAACTTCTGTAAAGCCGAAGCAATACTAAAGTTATAAAAGATATCACCTATAATCGCGTAACAGTACCTACATTGAAAAAGTTTTAGGGACAATTTTTTAGCATATAATGAAATGTGTTATTACTAAAAAAATAAACAAGATGTACTTATGGTAGGTATAGCAAGTTAAAATAACAAAAAAATAGCAGTATCTTATTTTGTAACTAACAGATAATAATAATCTGAGAGGTTAAATAATTATTGGTTTATATTAGTAATAAATTGTTATTATATTGCACATGCAATAAATACATAAAATTAATAAAACATTTCGTTTTATCTTTATTAAAAGAAAATACAATTTCTAAGGTATTGATAAAATAATAAAGCGGGAAAGGTTCAAGGTTTATCTACAATCGTTACATGAGAGAGAAAAGATACAGGTAAAAGGAATTAGAGAGAGACAACTATACTTTGCACATTTTTAATTACCACGGCAACGCCACCCGTGATTTTATTTCCTGTTATTTTCGTTTTTATCAAAAAAGTATTAACAAGTATTAATCAAAAATATTTTTATTTCGTGGAAATGATTAATACCTTTCAGTGGCTTTACAACAAACATTATCCAATTATTATGAATAATGAAGATTATATTACTTCCGACTTAAATAATTTCATATTTTTACAAGGTGTTAGATAAAGCGGGATTAACTCTCTAACAGCACCAATCGCGATAAACACTACTATATATAGTAATACAATAATGTATTCAACATAATTGTTCAAGAAAACAAATAGTAAAAGGTTAGTTAATGTTACCAATCCATAAAATAAAACATTTTACTATAGCCATCAAAAAACATCCCTCAACTCTTAATCGAAATCAACAAAACAATTGTTTAACGTACATGAGTCCCTTGATGACAAGAACAAAATATAGTAAATATAAAAATTTAGACATCTTGCGTATGCCCTTTTAAAAAAATCTTAACTTTAATCTCTTTTTCTTTACAGCAAATATGAAATTCTTAGTAGTCGCTTTCGCCA
>NW_013525281.1:5369814-5383873 GCF_000836215.1 Papilio polytes
TGGTAGACCAGGCTCCCGAGACCATCAACGTCGCCTCCCCCATCATCGTCGCCCCTGTCGTCAGCCTGCCCGACACCCTTAACTAAATCTCAACATAAACGTACAAACGATGCTGTGATCATACTTATAAAAGAATAATTTTGTTTGACCTCCGTTACTAATTTCGGTAGGATTTATCGAATAAAGGTCTGGTATTATTATAAGGTTATTTCTTATTATTTAAAGTATACGTATACTTAAAAATTAAACTCTTTTATTTTATCATAAATTGCTACTAAACCTAACAATATGTTAGCTTGTCTTTTACTTGCTACATGACTCGTGATTCCTACTGAACATTAATTTCCTGTTTAAAAAAATGCATTTTAGCTTTGATTGTCCATAAGTTGACATATTTGTAATTCATCTGTAATTGTAAACTCAACCGTCGATATTGTTCTGTTATTAGGTTAGGTTAGGATTATTTTAACGACCATTTTTATTATTTCTTTCAGTTAAAAAACATACAGACAATTCACTATCGTTTTACACAAAGCATGTGAAAGAGCATTTTTATTCAATCTGTTCCTACTGTTAGCCATCAACATTAATTCTGTCTACCATATATACCCTTCATTCTTTCGAAAAACATTACTTACAACTAGGTATATCTTTTATTATCTAACAGTAGCAAAAGATTTAAACTTCTTCAAAAACCTTGATTCTTTACTTTAATTCTAAATCTAAACTATATATAATTAAAAATATCCCTAAACCCGGAAATGTCTTCGATAAAGTACTTCTAAGTAAGATAATAATTTACATTCAAATGAACACATTTTATCAAAATAAAACATTGTACCTGTCATGTAATTTTTGCAAGGATTAACCGCCATAAATTTATTTGTAATCGTCGATTATTCTGATATTATACTTTAGATAAATGCTTCATAAAATATGATAACTCCAGGGTTCTATAGTTTTATATGGTTTAAAAGTTATTCATTCAAAATTGTAATATTGTGTAATAAATGACTCGCTAAAAATATTGCTAAATATTACAAATTAACTATGTATTTACTTAATGATAGGGCAATTAAGTATGTACTTAGTAAGAACCTGCGAATTAATTGAATCAAAAGTACTGATAACCTATTGGTCAAGGGTACAGATTTCGGTAAGCTTGGTTGTAGGTTCAAATCCTGTTATTTGACAATTGTAAACCGTATGCTTAATTTATCCGAAGTATAAACTTAGCCATTAAAAAGGTAATAAGTTAAATTAACTAACTTAATAATTAAGCTAAAAACACGTTTCACAACTTTCGAAAAAATGCTACAAACTAAAGTTGGCTATAATGTTCTCATAAAAAAACTGAAACGTTTTATTATTTATTAGAAAGGAAGGGATTGCAGCCTATAGAAAACTAATAGTTAATATTCGTAATCGAAAATTTGCGGTAAATATTAAATCATACGTTAAAGTGATTTTCAGAATCAAATTGATGTATTTATTGTAAATAACTACTACATAACTATTTAAATTTTACTCGAATTTACACCACAAATCATTATATTTTAAACTAGAAAACTAAGAATCGCATTTACTGCATGACGCTTTATTGCTATAAATAAATCGTAAGGGTAAGTAATATTTTTGCCAGAAGCATTTAACAGCGTCATCATCATCATCATCATCTCCTTATCCTACTCCCGTAGGGTCGGCGCAACAGGTTTTTGTCCTCCACATAACTCTATCATACATCATCTCAGTCATCACGCCCTTTTTGATCATGTCACCTTTTACACAATCCATCCATCTCTTTTCGGGTCTCAAAAACCTTTAGCGTCATCTGGAGATTATTTAATCAACAGTGACTTTTTCCATATTGATGGTCGGCATAGTATTAGTACATACATCTTCCATACATCTCCAGCTTAATAAACCCCCTTATTATGTCCATCCGTACTTTCTTTTACTAAGTGTTAAGTAATTTCACTATTTATAATTCTTTCCTTGTTCACGTCAAGTGACGGTGATTATTTTATACTGTTATAATTGTAGGTAGCCACTTTTATTTCCGCATTTATAATAAAAGTAAATAATCGTGTAAAACAGAACGATGCTATTGTTTGTCATTTCTTTGTATCGCAAAAAGTGGAACAATAGCAACTAACAATAATTTACCTCTGGCA
Source organism: Papilio polytes (assembly GCF_000836215.1). Classification (NCBI taxonomy): domain Eukaryota; kingdom Metazoa; phylum Arthropoda; class Insecta; order Lepidoptera; family Papilionidae; genus Papilio; species Papilio polytes. Next base: position 5,371,989 of record NW_013525281.1, read on the forward strand.
ATTCACATATAAAAAATATAACTAATTAATTTTTTCACGTTCGGTTTACATTTTACTTGCATGTTTTTATATCTTTTTTTTAATTTCAACAGAGTAAAATGAGCCTTTCGGCCTTCGAACTTTTTAAGTTTTTAGATAGATACAGTTTTTGCTGGTAACAGTGAATGTTTTGAAGTGAACGCCTAATCTTTACTTACTATTTAGACCAGAATTAGGTATTTTTAGGTTAGTTGACAGTTATTTAAAAAAATACTTTCGTTCGTCCGGAAACTTCAGGTGAAGTCTAATAATAGGTAGATGATACAACATTTTATTATCTGGAAAACTGTTGATATTTGATATTTATCACAGACATAAAATGGACTTTGCGATCTTTGCCTTGGCACGCTAAGATGAGGTTATCTATTAGGGATAAGAATAAGTGTGTGTTTCTAATCTTCTAGGCAACAAATAGACGGAAATATTAATAAAACTTATTTAGAATAGCGTTAAAAATATGTATAGAATAGAATTGGTAATAAATTTGACTTCATTTTTTTTCAAAACCAGAAAACGACACGATATTGTTGCTGCCTAAAGATTGGCACAAGAACTGAACCTTTCCCTTTCTTCCCTTATAAATTAGTCTGTATTGTTTATGATAATGGTTGGACGATAGTATATGAAGTTATTAAGGATTTTTTCTAGAATTTCAAGGATCTCAAATATCATTTCACCAGTTTGTCAGTACTAACATCATTCAATAATTGTTTATTCCTTCTTTAAAACAGTATAAAATCATAATTACTTGAAGAGTAACGCGACAAAAAAATATATAAAGTTGGTAGTTATACCATAAAATGACTAATCGTAGTAATATTACAAATGCGAAAAATGGATGGATGGATGGAAGGATGTTTGTTAGAGAATGTAGCCTAAACGGCTGAAAGGATTTCTATGAAATTTGCCATAGATGTAGAGGATAGTCTGGAAGAACACATAAGCTACTTGCATTTGTTTAATTCCGCACGGACGGAGTCGCGGGCGAAAGCTAGTGTAAAATAATAATTTTTGCTTCTAAAATATATTCCTTCATGTTAATTAGAAGTTCAGTCGTCTGGCGCGTGGTTATAACATCAAATAAACACGTGTAACGACAATCAGCACCAAATGTTTAAACAAATTATCTTCTTGATTAAAAATGTAATTTACAAATTACAAACAATTAGAATGTAACCAATGGTTCAAGATTAAAAAGTGATACGTCGTTTATATAAGTCGAATACAAGTTTATTCTGTTTTTGAACTACCTTTTCGGAGGAGTAGAAAACTTTTATATCATTTGATAAAAAAACATCTGATTTTTATCAAATGATGTAAAAGTTTTTATCCCAGATAATGGCTACATTAAAAAAAAACTTTTAGTTCTTCAAGACTACGTTCAAAGTCTGCGTAAAATGTCATCCAAATTCATCCAGTTTTTCCGAAGTTACCTAGTTTCAAACAATCAATCTTTCGCATTGATAATGGATAAATTTATATGTATGTTTTCAAATGTATGTACATATTTAAATTGCAACACAAAAACAGTTATCAATGCGATCAGAGCTCGGCTTATCTGAACTTTAGTCAGAGCAACTCATCACCATCACAAAAGCGATTGCGTGAATACTTAATCAAGAACGTACGACGGAAATGAATAAATTTTAGACTAGAACGTCTTGTGTAATTGTATTAGAATATTGATTTGCAAAAAATATATTTAAGTAAATTCAACCAGTGCAATACCGGCGTTAGGGCAAGGCGCATTGGTGCAACCGCCCAGAGCGCCTGACATAAAAATACCAAAAGTCTGTTGAGTACTCTTACATAACACACTAAACCTCTGCACCCCTGGTAAAAAGGTGCCTTAGTAATCAAGCCTAGGGCGTAAGTTAAAACAAAACCGGCAATTATCAGGTGTCTATTCTTGTTTATTTAGTTTGGATGGATGGAAATGCGTTTGAAACAGGAAACACTATTTTTTTCTGCGACAATGGAAGATGACGCCGGTACGATATTTTCGTTTCCAATCTTGATGTTAACATCACCTGATGACTCTTAAAGATAAGAATAATCTCAGGTCTTTCATAAAAAATCTAACAAAGTATTCTCTTATTCAACCACTATTTCCGTTACCTACATGTTTCATTTATATATAGTTTGTCTAAAGTTGTATGTAAATATCTTTTTTCTTAACTAGAAACACGCCTTGACTTTGGAGAGGCCAGAGGTAAAAATCGAGCTACAAACTATCCTATTGGTAAATTTTTATTAAACTAAATGTATGTTTACATTTCATAAGCATTTTGGTAAAAATATTTCTCATTCCTCTCAACGTCAATAATTATATCAAATACTAGCTGATCCCGTGCGATTTCATCCGCATATAATTATGAAAATTTTATTTTATTGTTTACATATGTTAAATTATCAATTGCAAATGTCAAAATGACATGACGATGACAAACCATGGCAACATTCCTTCCTTGATGTTGGTAGCAACTTATGGTCTCTTTCCCACATTAGAATTTTTATCCAAAATATTTACCCCCTAAGTTTAATGGCGTGAAAATATATATTCTAAAGCGAGACGTAAGTGTAGGGCTTTTTATTTAAAAAAAAAAACAATTATTCATAAATATGCTGAAATTGCTGACATCTTAGACAACAAAGAAGTGTGTGTTTACGCTTTATTATAATAGTATAGATGAGTGAGGTAATGTTTAAAATATTCTATAAAGTAATTGAAACTAATTTAATAACATAGAGTGAAGTAATCAATTACCAAACAGATCTTTTCTCCAAAATTAATATCACCACTACAACCGGCCTTCGGAACTATAGATTAACTTGCAATTAAAATCGTCATAACTGCATTGAACCGGTTTTCTTGTATGAAGACATTGTATTATCGAAACAGTTAATATGTAAACACACGAGTACAGCGCGTGGCCTTTCCATAAAAGACGGAAACTACAATATTTCACCTTAAAACTTGATCTTCAGTCTTTCAGAACCATATTTGGCTCTTGTGACAATTTCACTGCAAGGTTAAGTAAAATGTCATAACATCTGACTTTTCTAACAAATTGGTTTTGTAGTTGAACAACAGAATTATGAGCCAAGATGACTAGAGATTCGATTATTTATATTAAGAAAAAGATTTAACAGTAAGGAAATTAAATATAAAGGTCTTTCGCTTTTGACTTTTTGTTAACTTTAAAAAAAAAGTAGCAAATAAATGCAACGATGATGATAAATAATACACTTTACTTTATGTTTATAAAATTAACAAATATAGCTTTTGATCGCGACACCGTACGCGCGAAATTAAAAAAATCAAACAAAAGCGAGTAGCCTATGTGTTTCAGAGTATCAGCCACATCTATGCCAAATTAAATAGAGATGCGTTCAGGCTTAAAAACAATCATCCATTCATCCATCAAAATATTCCCAGTTATAGTATCACTAAGATATAATAATACAAAATAAAAAAGTACAGAAGAATTGAGTACCTCCTTCTATTGGGAAGTCGGTCAAAAATATAACAATACAAAATCTGCAAATATAGCTTTTTCTTATGTTTACAATCTTGTGAATCATAGAAAATAATTTTTACGATCAAGTCAAACCACGATTGAAGCAATGGAATTTGTGATTTTTCTCGATTCTAAAATGTTTACATAATCAAAGTAAACTAAAATCCGTGAATAACAATTAGATTTACCCATTGTTTTATAAAAACATCATACATAGGTAACTAATACTATATAACCTATGTTAGAATGATTACATCATTAATCTTCTATTCAAACATTTGTAACATTTTTAGTTAAAATGCGTGTTATTTCGTCCAAAATTTAAAAGATATATTTTAAAGTTAAAACATGCGTTGCTTTACATTTACGTGCTCAATTTTTACAATCAATTTAGGAAAAAAAACATAAATTAAGTCAATAAATTACCTGAAAAAAAAAATAACGCACTTTGCATTATGTTACGTAAATTAGACTCTGTACTCTGTAAAGACATTTGCATGATCAAGGACGCTAAAGTTGCTACGCTCTCTACTAGGATTCTTATGGTCACTAGAGTAATTTGTTGCTAGAGTAACCATTAAGGAACGTATGTTATTTACTTTTTTAGTATAGATAATTCTATATTCGATAGTCACTAAGACCGTGTCGTACAACTGTTTAGACTCGCTTTAATTCGTATGAGGTTATATGGAGGTGTACACATTACTCGACTTGTAGTTGTGCAACTAAACAGTTGAATTGACTGCGAAATAATCAATAAAACAATCGCACAATAGTTAGGCGATAGTTTAGTTAAGTGTGCGTCCGCTCTTATTGTAAGCATTTATAAAGTACGTATATAAATATAGAGTTTATAATTTTTAGGTTATGATTATTCCATTCATCACAATAACAAATGGTACATCAGAATAATGGAGAAAATATGAATAGGTCAAATGAAACAAAGGCGGTAGCCCCATTGTATTGTATGCAATTTTTTGTTATAGTTTTCTGTTTTTATTATAATACATAAATGAACAAATATTTAATCATTTATTGATGGAAAAGTTGAAGATAAACGAACCTTCTTTTTCTATCAGTATCTCTCTTATTTTATTCAGCTACGCCATCTTATTTATTCCTAATGTTTTCTTGACTACATAGCCCGTTCGTCCGGAGCTGTATTACGTCTACACAGAAGACAGGCGTTAGTAGATTGTTTGAAATACGATTTCAATACTTGGAAAACAAAGTCCTAATTATTATATTAAAAAACACGGCTTAACTCACGTTACTTCGGTATAGGCACCGACATTTTTGTAATTAAAGTAAAGTTTTAATAAGTTAATTCCTAATTATTACTAAGAAATAATTACAACCAGATTTGTAAGGGTTCAGTTGAAAAGATACAAGAAAGGGACTTGTAGTTTATGTATTTACAAAGCCAAGGCTAATTTAGCTGATGAAGCGGAAACCTTGATCTCCAAAGTTCAGGTTCAGTGAGCTTGACATTCACCCTCCCCTTCAAACATCACGCGCAACTTTTCTTAGCGTGAGTTCGCACTGTCGGACAATTTCAAACAATATACGAGATTTTTCGGCGTAATTTCTGTCAAATGTGCTTAAATTTTATCGTTGTCAATACATTTTTTTCGTGCTAGGCACTAATCACAATTCTTTTGTAAAATCACACAGAACATTTTGAAAAATTAAAAAATCTATGCGTTTCCTAGAAAAAACTTGAAAAAAAATATTTGGAAATTAGGCTTAAAGTAACAGTAGTTAGTATTTTACATCTGGATTGACAATAAAACGATTAATTTTATCTCAAATATATATTTCATAAATTATAGTCAAAATAAAAACCAATCAATATTTAAACCAAATAATAGATTATTTGTGTGATTGAATATTTGGAATACATTGATAGTATACCCAAAAAATAATATTAAACAGAACATAAATTGTTTAATAAACAAGAGTAAAAATATTTTATAAAGCAGTCATTTACTTACATTTCATAAGAAATTTGACAAAAAAATTACATTTTAATTACCACATTTCTTTTATTAATTCTGTAATTAATGTCTTTTACTAATTAATAGCAATTAAAATTCCCTGTCAATATTGATAATTACAATATTTTTAATATTACAGCTCAAGTCTATAAGTATCTTAGTTCTAAGGCTTCTTGTGACTTCAATTATATTTGTGATGCTTTGCTGATAACATAATAATTTGGAAGGAAATTTGTTGCCTATTTATTTCACAACATTATTTATATTTAGACTCCCTGAGTCCGTAACCCTGCCATACAAATATAAATAAATACTAAATTATTCAATTAACAAAATAACATTGAGATTGAGAGAATTTTCATTATTCATTCCCCACAACCATGCTTAATATTGCACAATATTAATGTTCCACATTTCCATACCCAAACAGTTTCTACCTAAATTAAGTTACCTTAAGGTAGTGTCCACAAAGATTTTAATATAATATGTCCCAATCATACAACAGATAAATAAATAAAAAACAAACACAAGTTGGAATATCTAAGCTCACTATTGTAACATCATTTGGTAATGCTTTAGTTATAATTGAAATAAATTCCTACACCAAATGCTATAGAAATTAAATGCCTGTTAATTAAAGCTTCCTTTCATATGTACGTCTTCTTTGTTCATCTATCCGCACCAGGTAGTATGTGCCTGGGAACAAGACATCTGTTGGCCCAGAGGGCTCATAAGGTGCAGTGTGGTAATTCTGTGTTCTCACATCCATAAGGTCGGAGAACACTTGTGGTTCAACACATTGTCTCTTGTTGAGCATTCCAACTGTTTCATTCAATGAGTTTATTAAGCGCTCCAACTTTGACCCAACACTCATATCTTTGCATATGTTAATGGAATACATTGTAGATGCAAGACCAGAGCCATATGAAAACAGAGCAAACTTCTTACCAATCAATTGATCTGGTGACTTGCTAACCAAATATGACACCAGGCCACCATACAATGATGGTGTATACATATTTCCCACATTCCTGGCAACATGCAGGGAAGGTTTTGTTTTCTCGTTAAATAATTTTTCACTGTAAGTCAGGAATGCCTTCTCTAAATCTCTATCAAAATATGTTTCCTCCCTTTTGTGATTGTTGAACTGTGATAGCCCAGGGAATTGCTTTTCACGCTCCGCAGATGATGCATTAAGGAAATCATTGAAGCAAACTCTACCCAGAGATTTTTGTACTAATTTACAATAAGGAGAGTGGAATAACATACCATCTAAACTTAATAAACCCTTAAAATCAGGGTTTTCCTTCCTCATTTTCTTACAAAACAGATTGTAACAATTATCTAGAGCACTCAAGTAGCATTTGATGGACAATTTTCCATCAACATATGGGAATTCAGAAGCTAAATCTGGCTTATAGAAGTCATAAGCATGTGTCATATATGATGCACGGACACCACAGTCAAAGACTAAGGGGGCATCAGGGCCAATTAACATAGCCACAGCTCCAGCACCACCAGTTGGTCTAGCTGGTCCTTTACCATACACCGCTATATCCCCAGCTACAACAATAGCTTTTCTACCATCCCATGACGATGATTCTACCCAATTAATTGCATTAAAAAGTGCTGCAGTACCTCCATAGCAAGCATTTGTTGAGTCAATACCTTCTATATCTGTGGCTCCTTCTTTGGCAAATAATGTCATCAAAAAGGTCTTCACACTTTTGCTTTTATCAATAATTGTTTCAGTACCAACCTCAAGTCTGCCAATATCATGCAAATTAATGTCGTTCTTCTCAATAAGTCTATGTAGAGCTGTCATACAGATAGAGTTTATATCTTCTCTGTCAGAACAGAAGCCCATCTTACTTTGTCCGAGACCAATTGTGTATTTACCCGTGCCGACTTCGTCGAATTTTTCTAAATCCACTTGATCCACGTATTGTGAAGGAAAATAAAGTTCCATGGCAAGAATGCCTACATTATGGACTTTTGCAGACATGATTTAAAGGGATTATATTTCACGGTTACAGATACACGTTTAATTTAAGAGTACTTTACGCACGTACGTCTGCACCTTGCGCCGATCTATACAGACTGGTGACCCCACCGTCTCGCCCGCTACTCGTTTGCTGTCGACGTCAGATCTACACGTTACCGAAGTGAACGAATCATACCATTGACCTACAACGGTACTATTTAACCAACTTTCTTTTACTCTTACGCAAATGACCGATAACAAATTGTAATTATAAAAAAACGACAATTCATAAATGTAAGACTGGCTGATAACACTGTCCTTGTTATTGAACTTGATTTTTACTTTCACTTTGATTTATGAAGTTACATATACTATACGAAATTATTGCAAAAGAGCTGTATCGTATTGCAATTTTCTTTCCATGTCAAATTCTTTCGGTTCGCTCATGTGACGTGACGTGACCAATTTTGAGGTTATCTGCAACGTCAAAATAAAACGTCAAATATCACTTTACGTTCTGTAATTCTGTAACGGCTTGGAGCTTATTGTATATGCTGAATATCATACAATATTTTTCAACAAGATTTACATATTAATTCTGACTTTATCATCACATTTTTAACCAAAACAAGTATTTATTCATTAAATAACCAAATGGTTCAGGCGTAATTTCTTTTATCGTTCAAGAAATGGATTAAAACTTATTTCATTTCCGTAATAACCATTTTGTTGATTGCTTATCCATTATTTAAGTAAAACATTTTATTATTACATTAATCTCGACACTGTTTCTTTTATCTATTCACTTTTTTTTACGATGGAATTCAATCCATACATAGTAATGTTTAACGAGGTATGTTTTGTAGGCACTTAAAATTCTCATGTCGTGCCACTTTCACTTCGTTAACGGTCATCAATGAACAAAACTCGTCCCAATTGTCACGAAAAGCTGCTTCGATCTGCTAAATAAATTACCTATATTACATATCTATCAAAAACTTTTGTATGTCTGTTCATATTAATTTTCTCAACAATGTCTCAAAACTAGCAAAAACGTACCCTTTTACTACATAAAAGATAATGGTCTACCTGTATCAACAGATCACTTTACATAACATGTGATTCTTACGCCTTTGCCTAATCCCTTCCTCATTAAAAAACTAACATAGTCATAAAAAGGCCATCATTAAATTTTGTAAAATCTAACAATAGCAGTTAAACATTGCCTGCAATTAACGATAGTCAACACGCGATCCTCACGGTCTATAACTCATGGAATTAAATTGCAAGTGCAAAGAAATTATTTTTGCAATTACTTTCCGCATCTGCAGGTAAAGTAAACTGACGTCATTTAATATGTTAAGTTAAAATAGAAGAAATATGATGGATTCTTTTATTGAAGACGTATCAAGACGATTATTAAAAAAGTAAATAACTTTATTTCATCTATATTAAATTAGCTGTTTTTTAAGCAGGTAAAAACGTTCACATCGGGGTCAATGTACCTATGCATTATGCACACGTGCATAATTTAAATAAAAGAAAAAAAATATTTTAAGACCTGAATCATTTTCAATCATAAAAACGGTAATAAATACAGACATTTTATTGATTTACAAACAATTTAATTCATAATTTAATTAATCAGGTAATTACATATGTATAAAAAATAAATAAATTATAAACTTTGTTCGCTAGTGTAAGGTCACTGACTTATTTCATATTTATTCTTCCTAGTGTAACTAATGGCTACAACGTACTTATAAGATCAAAACAAACAAATTAGGCATACTGCATACAGCTCGGTATATTGATGCTTATGTCATTGTTAGATTTTTTTTAATACAAGGTGGCAAACGAGCAAGCGGCCACCTGAATCCATCGAAATGGAGAGCGACCGCTGCCCATAGACATCCGCGATTGCAGATGCGTTGCCTACCATTAATTGACGGAGGAGGAGACGCACATAAAAGGGAACATTTCCCTACATCTCCGTCGAAAAGAAGGCTACATTAAGTTTAGTTTAATCAAGGCATTGATGGATTCAAACCAAGAACTTCCAAGTTTACAACCCAAATACATAATTCACTAAGCCAGTGATGCGAAAATGTTACAAACAAAAAAAGTTGTAAAATACGCTTTTTTGTTACAATTTTTTGATCCATTATTAATGTCCACGTATACAAGTAACTACACGATTATGTAAAATAAAAAAAAAAACAGAGAAGGTCAAATCATGAGTATTACTTAATTAATCACATGAAGGCAACTTTGTTTTAAATATTTTTTTTCAGGTATGTAGTTAAAAGTCGAAACAATATTAGCGTCACGATTGGCGTTTTGGAAAAAAATATTTTAAATATTCAATTAAATTTTTCAACATTTTGAACTTTTATTGTGAGTTGGACATAACAAATATACAACTGTCGTAATCAAAATGAGGTCTAAATCAAATGACAATTATTTTAAATTGTTTTTAATAATTTGATATTTGTTAATGTCTTTGATCATTAAACATTGACACATTGACTTGATTGTCATCAACCAATTATCTTGGTATATGTAATTAGTTTTTAATAGTTTACATAAACAAATGAAAAGGAATCTAAAAATATTTTATTTGGGAAAGCCCAAAACCAAAGAACTAAATCTAAAAAAACATTTTTTTTTTAATCTCATATGGACCAAAACATTTTTTGCATGCTAAAACGTTAAAAAGCCAGATTCGAAGTCCAAATTGTCTGTACATTGAAAATCGATTTATCAAAGAAGACGAAATGTTTTTCACTGAAAAATAATAAAGAAAACAAAAAACTCAGCAATTATGAAATATATTGTTTCCATAAAAAAACAACATTTCTTACATAACAAGGTACCTTAATCAACAATCTATTAATTTACAAAATGCGTTAGAATCGTGTCAGGATGGCAATTAAACAACACAATGGCTTCCATTTTCACGTCTTCTCCTTCCGTGAGATATACATTTTGTGAATTTGTAGAAACGAACACCTATATAAGAAAATTTGGTATATATTCGGTTGTCTCTTGTACTAAAGTCGGTAGTTTTAAGTGTCAAATTTAAGTCGGAAATCTGGTTTTTCCGATTTTTTTTACAAAAAATTAAATAACTTTCTATCGAAAATCAGGCAACAAATTTGCGCTTAAATGACTATTGAGGTCCTGCACAAAACCATTGATCCGTCTGTTAAGAATCACCCTGTGTATATTACTAACCTGTGGGATTTATTCGTGTTTCGAAATCATCTTCAGGACCAAACACCCTTGATTCTTCGTCCCCGTACAGATCCTAAAAAGACGTAGGTTTATTATATAAGCACTTGACTCGTAATCTATAAGTCTTGGGTTCGAATCCCATTTTCGATGTTTCGTATTTTCATTTGTACATAATTTACCCGACGTTCTTACGGTGAAAGAAAACATCGTGATGCCTGCACATATCGGCGAAGAAATTGAAAGATATGTGTGAGGTCAACCAAACCGCTGTGCAGCGAGGTTGACTATGGCCTAGTAACCACTAATTTGGGGTAGGCTCGGAGCCTCTAAGTGGGTACTCAGTGAGCTGGTAATGATTAACTTTATTTGCTATCTTTTGAACCGCATGGTCGCTTGATTATAAAGCCATGGAAACGAACCTTTACTTTATAAGTTTGTTTAGGTATCTTCATTTGGAGGGCGCTAGCTCTTAGTATATGCGGAGCACCGTCCTCTCGTAAGTTCACAAAAGCTATAGCGTAAGATCCATCGACTAATTCTCGAGTCCAGATCTAAAGGAAAAGACATATTAAGAATAAAGGTAATTTAAATTGGAGTTATTATTCTAAACCATGAACACTAGTATTTATTATCTTACTAGCTTTTGCCTACGACAATAATCAGCGTGGAATTAAAAAAATTAATTAGCCTATGTGTTTTACTAGACTATCCTACAGGATACACGTCTATGTCAAATTTCGTCCAGGTCCATTTAGGCGTTTAGGCTGCGAAGTCTAACAAACATCCATCCATCTAAACTTTTGCATTTACGATATTAGCAAGATTTTATTTTGTTTTTCATAAGTAATTATTTTTCTAGTTATAATGATCAATAGGCAATAATTGCATTGAAAATCTTACTTTCAATGCTTCTATTATTATTGTTACTTTACAATAGAATAGAAAGATATTACAATGGAAAAAAAATATAAACGTTTTTCAAACCTAATTGAAATGGAAATTTCTAATAAATTCTTAAGATTATCACCTCGCAATTGGATCCGCTCCATACTCGAAGTCCCTGCTTCCCGAGGGGATCTTGGTCGACCTTAATGATGTCTTTGTTGA
>NW_013525281.1:5383961-5402508 GCF_000836215.1 Papilio polytes
CATCATCATCTTCTTTATCCTACTCCCGTAAGGTCGCCGTAGCAGGTTTTTGCCCACCACATAACTCTATCATACGTCATCTCAGTCATCACTCCCTTCTTATCACGTTTAACGCAATCCATCCATCCCTTTCTAGGTTTTTGGAAAACAATTGGAAAAATGAAAAACTACATGCGATGATCTGAGTGTATGAGTGAATTCCAGTTTAGGTTTACATTTTTCCAGTAATCCAGCGCTGAATTCGATCGTTGGATTGGAATAAAGTGTACAATTGCTAAAGACTTCCTCTTTAGCAATCCTTACTTACCATGTCAGGGTCATTCCAATGTCCAGGTCCTGCGTGCTTCACCAGCTCGTCCTGGTTGTCCCCGAACCACTTCATGATGCTTTTCACCGACGTCCAGGAGTCATCGATATCACCCCAGTTACGCCACAAGTTACAATGTCTTTCAATCGAATCGTAGTTAGGCTGCAATTAAATGTTCATACAGAATTATTTAAAAGTTTAAAATCAACAAATTTTCTTCTACTTTCTGGGTAATATTTTTTCTCCCTATTATGCTTGTACGAGTAAGTATAACTATACTCTAAATTACAATTCTAGCAATAATTTAGTATTGTGTATTTTTTGCAAAATATTATGCATTCATAAATATTAACTTTAACGAACTATGACCTAACGTAACATTCTTTTTTCTTCCCAGCTATTGTGTATTGTCTTTGTTTAAATAATACATACTTTATCCTGGTACGCCGGCCAACTGCATGAATACAGCATAGGACGTCCAGTTTCATTCAGTAATTTCCCGAAAGCGGGATAACCTAAAATAATGGGATAACCATACGATTACATCATTAAGTATTTAACTTAAGATAATTAAAATGAAAGGTAGTATTTTTTGTCGGCATTGACATTTGAATTGGGCGAAAAAGCCAAGCGTCCGCTGCCCATAGACATCCGCAATTGCAGATGCGTGCCTACCCTTAATCTTGAAGACGAACGTAAAGCACATATTTCCCGTTCCTATGTATCTCTTCACATTTTTTTACCTGTATCCATTTTAGTAGTGTTAACATAGCATCCATCCAGTTTCACGTAGTCTACATCCCATTCGGCGAAGGTTTTGACATCAATCTCCTCGTAGCCCAGCACACCTGGGTACCCAGCGCACGTTTTCGTACCGTAATCCTGGTATATCCCGAACTGTAGGCCTCGATCATGGACCTAGGTTCAACAAGATCACTTATGCTTTGTTTCAGTTTCAAAACATCTAGATACTCTAAAAGTATGATAAAACAAAAATTATATGGTCTAATGCCAAGGCTATAAGGCTATTTTTTGCAAAAAGTAATAAACACTTTTAAAGAATACAACATGACAAATATTTTGACGAAAAATATAAAATTTAACTCAACGAAAAATCACAGGCGCTTTCTATTTTCTTTTACATCAAGAAAACTAATATACTATAAAAACTAAAGTAATAAAGTAAAGTTTTCAATTTAAAATCAAGAAAGTATTCCGATTTTTCAAAAATGTATGAGCAATATTAACCGTAAAATATAACATAAACTTATGATTGTTGTATAAAATATTTTTTTCCAAGCGCCTGTCAGTCGAATACTCACATAATCCGCAAGCGCTTTCATGCCGCTCGGAAAACGATGTCGATCGGCCACCATGCGATTATTGGCGTCGCGTTTATTCTCCAGCCAGCAGTCGTCTATGGCTATGTAGTTATAGCCAGCATCGAGATACCCTTCCTTCACCATGATATCAGAAGTACGTTTTATTAACGCTTCGCTGCAATTTGTAAGAAATTTTAATTAACCGAATTCAAAAATGGGATGTTTTTACATATTTATTAATTAAATATTAAAACGTTTTATTTTAACTAATTAATATTACTAATAATATGAATGCAAAGTATAGATGGATGGATGTTTCTTAGAGTTTGTAGCCGAAACTGCTGAACGATTCTCGATGAAATTTGGCATTAATGTAGAATACAGGTTGAACACATAGATTACTTTTAATTATGTTTTTTTTTACTCAACGCGAAAGGATTCGCTGGCGAAAGCTAGTTAATTATAAAAACCAATCATTATTAAAAAAATGTAAAAACCTTTTAATTTTTTACAAAGGAATATTTTTCACAATGAAAATTATAATTGTATTAAAAATTATACCGTCGTTTTTTCACGATTATTCGTTTAATATCAATGCTACACGTAATAACTCGGTTTATCTTTTCACAGCTATAATAAAATAAGCGTTAATATTTACCTTATACATTCTTTAGGATACTTCTTGCAGTCTGTGATGCATCTAAACCTTTCCCAAGTTAGCCAGCCCATGGGCGGCGTCAGAGCCAACCCGTTGTTCAGCGAGAGACATGAAGGTAATAACCCAAGAAATACACACCACAGTACCTTTAATAAATAATAACAGGAAATTGTCAATTTTCACTTAACTTTCATGTTTTATGTTAAACTAGCTTTCGCCCGCGACTCCGTCCGCGCGGAATTAAAAATAACAAAAGTAGCCTATGTGTTCTTCCAGACTATCCTGTACATCTATGCCAAATTTCATCGAAACCCGTTCTGCCGTTTAGGCTACAAACTCAGACAAACATCCACCCATCCATCCATCATTAGTATGAAGTATGACATGGAGTGTGATTAAAATAAAATTAACTAACTACGCACAAATAAATGTTAAAATTTTTATATGTTCTGTGTTTTTATTACTATTTTGTGAATGTTCATGACTTTATACTTTATTTAGCGATTAAAAAATCACGAATGTTTTAACATTCTGAATCAGTTCATATTTTAATCAAAAGTAGACAGTAACATCTATGGATTGATAATTGATGATTTTTCTCTAATTGTAATAACTATAACTAAAATAATATTAAAACAGTGAAAGTTACTGGGATGAACAGAGATTGCAAGCGTTTCATCCCTAAAAATACGAACCAGATTCAAAGAAACACATTTGAGGCTTTGTATGCGATTTTACTTCATACTCTAAAATACTGACCAAGTTCAAAAAAAAGTTAAGAAAAATAAAAACGTGACTTCGAAATCAATAAAAAACTAGGAATATTGTCAATTGAGAACATTTTGTATTCATTTTGTAATTGGTAAGTACTCACTTTCATTGTTGCTTTACTTGTAATTATTATTTTATTAACACTTACAGCTAACGTTTTCAAAGGCAACGTACGATGCCTATGCGGTGTTAATATTCCCCCGAAGGTTTTATATTAATAGGTTGCAGTGTAGAGTGCTGATAAGCCCATTGTAGCAATGGCACTGCACAGCGGGCAGTTATCTAGCGCTAAGGGTGGTCTTCCACTAAAGATTAGTAACTACATAAAATAAAAATTTAAACTAGAAGTTTTTATTTTTAGATATAGACATGCAAATGAAAATTTAACAAATATTTTACGTGTTTTTTATTCGCGTTAATTCGTAACGGGTTCTTTTTATAATTTGTAATTAAAAAGATTTATTTAATAGTTTGTTCGCATCATTGAAAACGTACCCTAACATGCATTTTATCAGCAAAAATAAACATTGTTAAAATAGTTCAATATAAAGGTTTAGATACCGTAAATTCGTATTAAATAATGCTTTATCTTTGAAATAGTATGTAGTCGTAAATTCTATTTTACCAACATACATAAATGAATATTAGATCGTTTCTTTTTTAACAACTGTTAATGAGTGATGATGAGAGCAAAAAACTGCCCAAAATAACAATCTGTTTCCTTCAGTCTTAATGAATATTGCTGATAAATTAACGTCAGTAAAAAGATTGTTGTAATTTAACATTTTCAATCACAACGATAAGTCGGTAATCAAATTCAAAATAAACAAAGAAACGTCACTCATTAAAAGTCGGATATGACGAAATCGTGCGATAAAGTGAAATGGATTTGTGTAATTTATATAAAAATTACGAAGTTAAATCAAAAGATATTGCTTTCAAATTGGAATTATGTATAAAACATCTATCTTATAAACATACGAACGAATTTCCGAGACAAAGAGGTATGTACTACAATCGTTTGAACGTTTAATTGCGGCTTTACTTGAATTAAGTATTTATTTAATAAAACACAGTATACAGAGTGTATCATAATTTATTATACACGTTCAAAAATGTTTGGTATGACACCACGATGTCGACTGACCGCTATATAAGCAAGGAAAGTGACTTAATGACTTGTCGAGTAAGCAAACGAAGCTAAACAGAGCATGGGATAAACGCTTTCTTTGCGTTTCCACACTTCCATAGTTCATGTTAAAA
The DNA here is from genome assembly GCF_000836215.1 of Papilio polytes. Lineage (NCBI taxonomy): Eukaryota > Metazoa > Arthropoda > Insecta > Lepidoptera > Papilionidae > Papilio > Papilio polytes. The sequence goes on from NW_013525281.1 coordinate 5,388,283, forward strand.
TTTCTGCGGAATTAAGATACGGCAGTTAATCTACAGTTTTTATAGATTATATAACGATTATCCTTTTGAATGATTAATGAAACTTTTTTGTAGACTATGTTTATTATCCGAAAAGACGTAGGTTCTAAATTCGTCTGTATTTTTTATGTCTACTTATGTGGTATGTTACTCACTGAGAACTTGAATTTCAATTTCAATACATACAAATCAATCCTCTTTACAAAATTAGGATAGAAATAAGCTTGGTTCAGGTACTCCAGTAATAATTGTAATAAAATAAAAAAAACCGTGTTGAAGTTGTACAAATATTAGTTCAAAAATGTATTTAGTTCATCCCTGAGCCCCCATAGCGTTGGGATGTCGTCATTGATTACTGAATACCACAGGCAGGTGACAAAAACCATTCCATTACCATAAATTTCAATTTCAATAATGTTTAGGGAACTTTCAGTGCGATAGAGCATATCCTAAGCACTTAATTTAACTAGTACAAGCAAATCTATTTACGATATAAATGTTAGTTTCAAACTTTATGTTGCACTAGCTTTCGCCCGCGATTCCGTCCGCGTAGAAATAAGAAAATAGCAAATAGCCTATGTGTGCTTCCAGAGTATCGAGAGTTTAGTAGTATAGGCTACAAACTCTAACAAACATCCATGCATCTAAACTTTGGCTTTTATTATATTAATATGATTAGGTTTTCGTAAACTTTGCAGGGTATAAAATTATATCCAGGTTTTAGTTGATTTTTATGGATTAATATTACTTTTATAAATAAAGCCCATCACAGACTACTCACTTATAACTGACAAATTTAACTAAACAGAATAATTTGACTGTTTAGATATTTTAAACCGGTTTAACAGTTTTTCTAAATCACTGTGGTGGAAGTAGTGACATGACTTTATTAATTACGCGTAACTTTACTCTATCTTAACCTTACTCTAGTAATAATATATCTTTCTCTAGTAATAATGTATGTTCTGATAGATATATCGGTCAATTTATATCAGAACCTGACAAAAATATTGCGTAAATATCGTATCTTACTTTATACTTCCTCTTTCAAGACTACCCACGTCTTAATTTAATGGATGTCGGCAATTTGATTTTAACTATTGTTATTTAAAAGTTTCGTATTAACATGTCACGATAATGATTTACTAAAGAGTTTTTGACTTTCAAATTACCGACGCCAAAGCTGCGACAAAGCGGTAAAAGTTGTGTTGGCGTTAGAATTACAATCAAACAATAACGTTCGAATCTGGTCTGGAAATCATTGAATATGTGTATAAAAAAATAGTGCTATCTCTGGTTTTAAACAGGGGATTTGTTTCTTTTTTTTTCAGGGTTTTCAGTAATAGAAACCGTCGTTATGCCAGATTAAATTCAAAATACATAAAAATGAAAATAAACATTAAATCGCACGTTGTAATTATGTGATACAAATATACATTTTTATAGAAGTATTTCGAAATCTAACACAAAAAATAATCTCACTGGCCAGAAATATCAAAACATTCGCGGATTTCTTTCTTTGCAATCATTCGAAAGTGATGTAATAGATAATCCGATTAAAGCGTTCCCAGATCCGAATTGATTTATTCTTGGTTAAACTATATATCATAACAATTTAAAAAGTTTAAAACGAAAAAAGCAGGTGCTTATTCTCGGCAGTTTGAAGCAGATGTGATATTCCAATCAACTAAAAGTCACCTTCACAGAACTGTTACAATACAAAACCTGTCCAGACAACCTGAGTTTTATCATTCGCAGTATTTTTTCACTTGTACTGCATCGAAAAAAAAAAACAACGCCAATGAGTCAAATCTTGCATCACATTAACACGTTATTTAAGATTGCTTATATAAAGTTTACGCTCCATTCTAAAAAAAATGTTGAGGAAACTTCCTTAATCGGTAGAATACCAAGTTTTAGTGTTATATTTTTAAATTTTTGTTTAAATTGTGGATGTTAAGGTAAATGATTTATATTTATTTACATTTTCCTTGTTCCGAAGAGAAAACACACCACGTATTTCGATTTTTTTTTATTAATTTATGCGCATAATCGACCTTGATATATTGTAATACAACTATTTTATCGCCTACACTTTATTATTAATTTGCGTAGGCTTTCATCGTACACTATTTCATAACATGATAACGGAAATATCGCCTAAGGCACGGGAAATATGGGGGCGCATGGCGCCAAATAGTCAAAATACTTGACATAAAACCTTATTTCAATATTATTCATTAAAGTTTCTGAATATTTTTCGTAAGAAATATAGTGTTTTAACTGTTTTTAAACCTGAGTCTGCTGAGATTAATGCCAGAAGTTTTTTTTTTTAATATTGGTTATATCGTGGACTGGAGCTATTCGTGTCCTTTTAAATGTATTTATTAAAAAGAAGTAAGGATTACTAAAGTACCTATTTTGAATCAACAATTCCTGTTTTCCTGCAGTTACATTACAGCAATGACTGATCTCATAGGTAAGTTTTCGAAGTAGCATTCGTCGTTACATTAAAACACAATAAATTGAGAATATTTCTTAGATATAAGTTAAAAAAACATCTCCTCAAGATTTAATTCATTTAATACCGACAAAACTATTTCACAACTTATTGTAAACACGCTCAGAGTATATTAACTAAAGTAAACGCATAAAAGCAACAGTTGCTTTAGAGTTATGCGCTACAGTCGTCCGTGGAACGGAACGTAGCCGCGCCAAACGTAAACAAAGAAAATCAGAAGCGTGACGTTAATTTGAAAATTTACATAAAAAACAAGTGAAGTTTTAACTGAGAGTTGTGTTAGTTTTAATTATTTATACGTTACCTTATATAGTGATAATAAGAACTTTCATAATCTAAAAATAACTGTGATATTGCCAACGGAAGTCCTACAGGAAATGGGGACCGACGATTCGCACACCCGGTGATTTCTAATGTAGTTCGCTTTGAGGAGGACCATGGGTGCAACGTATAAGCAGTTGTTTAAATTATACGATTTAATTCAAAGTAGTGATATTAGGTACATTAATCTTACTTAATATTTCATTGAAAATTATGCATTTTGGAGATTGCACAACTATCCTTTAAAACAATACGTGCGTAGGAGTAGATTTCGAAACGCCTTCGCGCAATAATTTTTTTGTAAAAACCTAAAACTTTAATTATCTAGTATTATAATGTAGTCATTTGAATTTTTTTTTCAGAACAATTAAACAGTTTCTCGAAAATGAATCCATAGAAATTAACGATATTTTACCATGTAAAGGTATAGGAATTTTACACTTAGCTGTAGGAATAGATCCTGTGGAAAAATCTAAAGAGTGCACGGAAATAATATTAAAACATGGAGGAAATCCGAATTTGTGGTAAGAATTTATTGATATTAATATTTTATGTAAATATTTTTTCACATTGGCATTTTAATTTTTTTTTATCCTATTGGACTATGTTTTAACACATTATATAAAAATAAAATACTGCACATACTGCACACACAGGTTAATTACTACACAATAATAAAACGAAAGTACCCTATTTTTCTATTTTTTTTTTACTCTGAATGTGTTAAAGGTATTAATGAACAACTATAATTTCATTTTAATCTCAAATTAATATTAAAACAGTTTACTATTAGAATCCATACTGTCACAAAATCAGTGTTGTGTATAATTTTTCAATTTAAGATTTCTCCTACATACAGCGACCAAATAAGATGCTTTCATTAAATCATATAAAAATATTACATTAATCTCTAGTGTATTAAAATATGGCCTAGTCACCCCTTATTAGGGTAGGCTCCGAACCCCTCGGTGGGGATGTATAGTGAGCTGGTGATGTGTGTATTAAAATATGTGTATTACTTTTCTATAGTTTTTGGCAAAACATTTTATACAACTAATAAATTGTACAATGTAAATGTCACAGATTAATACATTGAAATCAACTTTTCACCAAATCTAATTTAAGCTCTAAAAATAAATGTCTCCCACTGAGTGACTTCTAGTCATGGGTAAATCAAGTAACAGGCCCTGTCAATCAGCTCACTGTTCACATGGTGGATTTAGTAAACTGGCTCTCAGATCAGCTTACTTTGTACCTGCATAGAGGCTTGATGTTTGAATCATGAAGATGTTCCCGGTGTGTCAATTCCTATAGCAGTGGTACATTACATTGAGCCGTGATATGCTAATTTAGTTGTTCAGCCGCAGCTCAACAATTCAAAGCTATGTGATCTGATTTTTTGGACCAGTTCAGAGCTAATTTACACATAGCTTGGGCCTAATTAGCTCTAGGTATTAAAAACATTAAACTGGTTTATCAGCCTACATTAAATAATTTGAGGAAAACAACAGTTTCTTATAGAACAGATATTTTAAATTTGGGAATTCCCCATTATGTAATCAATCTGTACCATGTATTTTTTTTAATTAAATTAGGAATTTTAGACACCTTCGACCTCTAGATAAGATACCAAAAATTACCCACAATTCTGGAAACTTCTCTTCCTACATGACATTAGTAAAAATGTGTTATTTGATGTCACTTAAATTGGTTATATAAAGTACTAGCTTTCACCCCTGACTTTGTGATGAAATAAAAATAAACTTACTAAGTATGCTATAGTTCTTCCTGTAGCTTCTATATGCATGCATCATCCATCCATCCAAACATTCTCATTTAGTAATAGTGATGTACTTAAATTCCAACTATTAAATCATACAATGCTAGCAGGAAAGGTCAATTGACCCACATTAAGTCAACTAATACTTAATTTCCTCTTGTGCAATTATTTAGCAAGAAGCAGGAAACAACTGATCATGCTTAATACAATTTTATTGCATCATAATTTCTTTTTAAACACAACTGTCTCTCTCCAATGTATAGCTAGCAGGAATGTGAAATTGTTGTCCCGGGATTGCTTCAAAGAGACTCATTATACACAAAGAAATTAGTTTCATATATTCATTATGTTTTATGTTTCTGGTCAGACTATTTTGTTAACCATAAACATAATTAAGGTTTTTGTAAGCCTACACAATAACATTTTGTGTGGGTATACTTAATTTTCTTATATGCAAATTTATATGTGTGGGCGACACTTTAAACCTCCAAATCTGATTTGATTGATCAAGGTGTATTTATTAGAATTATATTTGTTAAACTATTGCATATTGTTTTGTCTTATTGAAATTATGTGTTCCATTATCATAGAAGTTTAAAATTGGCTCAGTACTTTTTGAGTTATTTATTTCAATACATACAAAAATACAAATCTTTCCTCTTTATTATATTATTATCAATCTACAGGATAATTTCCTTTTGAATACAAAAGAAAAGTCTTCTTACATTCAAATTTATAATATTAAATTATTTTTAATGTTTAGCAATGAAGATGGCATCACTCCGGTGCATATTGCTGCAATTTGGGGTAGACTGGATAACCTGAAGCTGCTGATTGGCTGCGGAGGTGAACCTTCACTGCGAGACTTAGACGGTCTGTCTGCATTTGATTATGCGGTTAGAGAACAGCAATGGGAGGTGTATGACTATCTACATAATGTAGAGGACCACTTGGATGACTCTATAATGTCTTCCTGTGCTTATTCATTAGATTTAGGTAAGTTTTTTATTGTATTTTAGGAACTTGAAAACTATTACTAAAATTCTGAAATGGTTTAAGTATTAAATGATTTTTACCACAAGTATAATGAAATTGAATTTTTCAGTTTTGTTTAATACATTTTGTTACGTAAAAGAGGTACTTTTGTAATAAAATATCTTTATACTCTTTAATAATTTCCCTTCCTTTGTTTAAAAAGTAACTAATTTAATAAGAAGATATGTCTTCTATCTGTTTTGTTACTAATAATGCACACTGCAACTCATTGGAAATAAGTTACTCTACGATTAACATTTTTACGAAAGCGCTTTTTTTGATCTATATAGAAATCTAGATAATTATCCCACTTATTAGTGACATACCAATTATCCCAATTTCAAATACAATCTTATCACAAATTAAAACAAATTGGAGTTGTTAAGATCAATAACAGTTTGTATAATCTTAAGTGGTTAACAGTGGCGTACAGTGACACCGGCCATGGCAGGTGCATCATACAATTGACCTACAAAGGCTAATTCAATATTAAGATTGAAATCCATGAGTCATACTTCAATTGCATTAAGTATTTAAGTACCTCTCTCGTATATCTGCTCAAAAGATTATTTAACGACATTTTCGATAGGCCTTTGTCTGTCGCCGTCTTATTGTGAATTTCATCAGTTTATGATCAGTCTAGATATTATAGACGATGTAACGTTTAATCCCATGGAAATTTGGTTTTTATAAGTACCTGTTTTAACAATTTATGTTAGTGTAAAAATGTCAGATTAGATTTTTACAAAATCTGGTTTTCTAATGTTAGAGTAAACGTAAAAAAAACACAGTACACTAATGCTTTAATCGTACTAATATTATATATTTCTCCCGCGACTCCGTCCGTGGTATTAAAAAAAACAAAACTGAGTAGTTTCTATTCTTCCAGATTATCCTCTACAACTATACCAAATTTCATCGAAATCAGTTCAGCCGTTTAGGCTACAAAATCTAACAAACATCCATCCATCTAAATAGTAATTAGAATGATAGAGAAGATTGAATTTAGTGTTTGTAGCCTAAACTGCTGAACAGATGTCATGAAATTTGGCATAGTGAGGATAGTCTAGTCTAGTCTAGTAGATAGTCTAGTAGAGGAAATAACAGTCGCGGGTGAAACTAGTTGTTATACACCCATTGTAGTATTTTTTTCAGTATTTCAGTTTACAATTTGACAGTCTAGTACGATCACAAACTGGCACAGTTCGTGATCTCTCAGAGGCGTATAATACATTCATAATGCCCATATATGAGTAATACAAAAAATTGTAACATCTGCCAGTTTTAAACCTGTTGCGCAAGCTTGCGGGGCAAAGCAGGTGCAAACACATTCTGCCATGGTTTTTTAAGTCTCATATGCTATGGAAAAATTTGCGTTGGTAGTTTGTATTCTTAGGACCTGATTGTTAGACTCCACCTTAAGATCGGTTTGCAGTTCGAATCTTGACGTAATATAGTGTAATTAGTGTTCAAAAAAAGTTTTGGTTCGTCAATTTTATCTGATTAAATTATATGGATGAAAAAAAAAATAATTAAAAACCTACTTCAATGACATTTAATTGTTCACTTACGAAACACATAAAATAATTGTAAATGCATTTATATTCAACGCTTCTCCCGTAAATAAAAAAATCTATCTCTTTCCAGATAGGGTATTAGTGACAACAGACCACATGGTCGCAGAATACAAACCAACCAATGACAACCAAAATAATACTACGATAAGAAAATCTGATTTAGTGAGAGAATGGTGCGAGAAAACGAGTCTGGTTATGAACAAACTTTATCCAACGATATTCAGTGAAACATATAGTTTATTAGAAAACGAATCCGAACCTTGGAATATTGACACAACAAATCTGACGATCGATCTCAGTAAAGAACATAAACAGACTGCAAACGAAACGAATTACAGTTTCAAAACATGTTTATCGAATGACGTAGAAATAAGCGGAATCCAACGTCTGGAGCGAACAATCGATAAAACAAGCACACAAACAAAACAAAGATATAGCGTTTACGAAAACTTTTCCCTTCCCGGATCACCGAAGATTACACACAAGAATTATAATACAAAGACGAGTTTAAAGAAATCTAAAAGAAACGATGAACTTAGTAATAAAATGCAGAATTTGACATTGGAATCGAATATTTTAACGGATGACGCTTCTGTGTTAGATAAGGCTATGGCGGTTGTTCAGAATAGGACTAACGAATGGTTATCCAGCTGTAGTGATGTGTTGGAGACCAGAGCTTGTAATACCAGGAGATCATCAGCCAGCAGTGGTGTCAGCAGTAATTATTCTGGAGGCAATATAGTTATAGCTAATGTACATGAAGAGTACAAATATGAAGACAAAGATGAAGGTGTCATCTTGATTGAGAAACGATTACTTCTATCGCCGGTTGTGTGAGTATATTTTTTTGTTTTACCGCGGCTTGGTCGTCACAAATAATCATACTTAATTTGTACAATACTAGCTTTAGCCCGCGACTTCGTCCGCGTAGAATTAAAAAAAAAACAAAAGTTACTCATTTTGTGTTCTTCCAAACTATTCTCTACATCTGTACCAAATTTTATCGAAATCGGTTCAGCTGTTTAGGCTACAAACTCTAACAAACATCCATCCATCTAAATAGTAATTAGAATGATAGAGAAGATTGAATTTAGTGTTTGTAGCCTAAACTGCTGAACAGATGTCATGAAATTTGGCATAGTGAGGATAGTCTAGTCTAGTCTATTAGATAGTCTAGTAGAGGAAATAACAGTCGCGGGTGAAACTAGTTGTTATACACCCATTGTAGTATTTTTTCCAGTATTTCAGTTTACAATTTGTCAGTCTAGTAAAATCACAAACTTTTGCATTTATAATATTAGTATGATTGTAAATGCGAAAATTTAGATGGATGGATGTTTGTTAGAGTTTGTAGCCTAAACGGCTGAACGGATTTCAATGAAATTTAGTGTAGATATAGAGGATACTCTGGAATAACACAAAGGCTACTCGCTTTTGTTTATTTAAATTCCACGCGAACGGAATCGCGGGCGAAAGCTAGTGTAACATACTAGTAAAGTTCTTTTTCATTAAATGAAACGTTTTACATTTTAAAAAATATATGTTTTTCGTATGGATGTTGATTAAAATTCTCAAATGGTGAGAACTTTATAAATGAGAAAGTATATCATAATCCAGTTTTGATTCTCACATAAATCATAAATTACTGCAATCATTTCCTTCACTTTTGCAACTACCTTGCATCCTGTTGTCATTCAATTTGCATAATGTTACGAACTTGTTACACGTAAACCGTTAATGTGTTCCCATCGGAAATAGTTAAATTAAAGAAATATTTAATCCTTTAATAAATATGGTATTCGTAAATAAATAAGCCCCGTAAAACATTATTAAGATTTAGGGGATATCCAGTTCCTAACCTCTGGTCAAATATAATTGTTTCGACAGTAAACACCCTCGGTAAAGAAAAGCAGTAAATATGTGATTTTAAAAATAAAAGTGTGCTATAATTACGCCGTTTATCTCTAAACTCTACTTACACATCTAAATTACAGAAGTAACATTTGAGTTAACTGTTGACCGCGACTTCGTCCGCGTGAAATTAAAAAAAAAAACAAAAGGAAACAGCCTATGTGTGCTTCCAGACTATCCTCTACATCTATGCCAATCATCGAGATCCCTTCAGTAATTTAAGCTACAAACTCTAACAAACATCCATCCATCTAAACATACGCATTTATAACATTAGTAACATATTTTATGTTTATGATGTACTAGCTTTCGCCCGCGACTCCGTCTGCGTGGAATTAAAAAAAAAACAAAAGTCAGTAGCCTGTGTGTTCTTCCAGACTATCCTCTACATCTATACCAAATTTCATCGAAATCTGTTCAGCCGTTTAGGCTACAAACTCTAACAAACATCCATCCATCCATCTAAACTTTCGCATTTATAATATTAGTATGATGTATTTTGTACAGTTTGCCGGTCGATGAGGTAGAAATGACGACCCCAGATCAAACCATTATGTCGGTCGCGTCCTCCCTGCCCTCCACAATGGACTATGACGTCAACACTCTCAGGTCCGAGCTCATGAAGCTAGGCTTCACTCCAGGACCTATACACGAAAGTACTAAAACCTTATATCTGAAAAAGTTACAAACACTAAAGAAAACGCCGACCGTTCTCACCAAAGAGGGAAAAAGTAAGTCATATTTTTTTTAAATGTTATTTGTCAAAATGCCTGTCATATTTGATTTATACATTTTATGATTTATTTACTTTAGTTGTATTTTAGATAATTATTTATTTTAAAATGCTTTTACGTACCTTAAAATTTACAGTTAAATTTGGAAAATACAATTTAAGAGGTCTTAAAATTATTTGTAATTTATACATATGTACATTTTTATATAAATAACATTTAATTGCAGCTTACAGTGTGGAATTACAAAAATCTATTAAATCCGTGGATTGGTTGAATGATTTATCTCCTTACATTGAGTTGGAGAAAAAGGCTCGAGCGGATTTCGCAAATCCCAGTAAGAAATGGCGCGAGGGCACAACGAAAACCTCGTTTACTTATCTCCTGTTGGACCCAAGACTTACTGACAATTTACCACTTAAAGCTAATAAACAAAATTCTCATGAACTATGGGGAACTTTTGTCAATTCCATATTTTATGTTGGAAAAGGTTAGTAATATGTTTGTATTTTTTAAAGTAAATCTTACTAATAATCTAAATGCGAAAGTTTAGATGGATGGATATTTGTTAGAGTTTGTAGCCTAAACTGCTGGAGGGATTCCGATGAAATCTGGCATAGGCAAAGAGGATAGTCTGGAAAAACACATAGCTACTATTTTTTTTTTTAATTGCACGTGGACGGAGTCGCGGGCTAAAGCTAGAAACATGTAAAAGGAGGTACCAGGATACCAGAAGATCGAGTTTGCAGTTTTAACCCTTAAATGCATGATTTTTCTTTTTAAATACCATAAATTGAACATAGATGGAAATAAAGGAAAAAAAAACGGTTTTTTTTCTCAAAAGAGTTTATGTAAGGAAGAAAAGACTGATGTATAAATGCTCTTAACGTGCCTAGCCTATTACAGTAATTATATACAATAATTTATTTTTGGTAGTATTTCAAATCAAAAACTTGGGAAAATCAAGTTTTTATATTACTAAACTGAAGTTTTATTTTATTACTTATTTTTTTTAATACCACGCGGACGGAGTCACGGGCGAAAGCTAGTAATACGTATAATGTTCTTAACATTGCAGGTAAACGTTCAAGACCGTACTCACATTTATATCAAGCACTTACATTATGGAAGAGAGATTTTAAAACCTCCAATGACAAAAAGGTTCAGCAGATTTTAGACATTTGGTCGGACAAAGTTGGTGTTATTTGTCTTCATATATTCCAAAATGTGATTCCCGCTGAGGCGTTTACTTACGAAGCTGCTATGATCGATGTACTAGGGTTGCAGAACTTGAAGAATGTAAAGAGTGGGAATTACTACGGAGTTACAGCTTCCTGGCCTCTTAAAGAACGAAAGATGCTCGGTCTTTACCTCTTATACAAGGCTATGCAAATATTCCTCACCGAGGGAGAGAGGCAATTGAGACCGGACGATATAGACTGACTCTATATTTATTTTAAATATATTTTATATAATAAAGATACAGTATTATTTTGTTTAGGTATTCTATGAACTTGCCGTAATTGTGTTTTATTTGATACTAATGATTATTTGGTATGTTTTCTTTTCATATTTCGAGTTTAATTTGGAAGCATTTCTGTATATACAGCCAAAGATATTGTGTCCTTTTATTAAAACCTTGCACTGAATTTTACCAATATTTGTATTTTTAACTTAGTTTTCGTCTTTTGACTTTAACATTAAGCTTTAACTTTATTTATAAACTGTCTCCAGTAATTTTAAGTTACCATAAAACAAATGAATTTTAACATTATTATTACCTAGTCAATTTTACTAAATTTACTAATTTTAGCGCGTAACTATAGTTGTAAGCGTCCAAAATTATGTATAAGGTATTTACGAAAATAAAACACAATGCTAAGAAATAATTTATTTTTATTTCGTTTTTTAACGTCTCCAATTCTCTTCTAAGAAAAATCAAACTGATTTTAGTTACATCAAAACAATACACAAATTTGATATACACAATAGATACAAGACGAAGAGGCGACGCGACAAGCTGTGCTACAGCCACACACCTGTCACGATAAGCTGGTGACAGCGACACGCACCTGTCGCGACAAGCTGTATGCCAGTGTTACACGCCTGTCGCGACAAGCTGCATGCCAGTTTCACACGCCTGTCGCGACAAGCTGTGTGCCAGCGACACACCTGACGCGTCAGGTTCGCATCCAATGATTAAAAAGAAAACGATCAGTCTATGTTTATATTCCGTCGAGGATAGACGAGCGCTGCGTGAGATCATGTTAGTCATACACGCTCCCACAACATTCATACAACAACATTAGTACAATATTATAAGTGCAGTATTCGCAGAGCATACACAAAAACATTAAAAACCACTTTAATCTTTCACTTGGTTTATACTGATGATAAAAGTTAACTCTTTGTCCTTGATATAATTAGGTAGGAAAATATATGAAGGAATAATAGAAAAATAAGATTCTAAAACTTTCGTAAAATACGTCTTTCTTCAACTTTGAACTCGGGGATTTTTTGATGATATAAAAGTGCCAGTATTAGTTGAACAAATATTGACCTCTTATTATTTTTAAACATTGTGAATATTCATAAATTAAAAAAGGAACGATTATGAGACAGTTTACTTTAAAAGTTATAGAAAGCCAATTAAAAATTTTTGTGTATACTCCGTGAAAGACATTACACACAAAATTATACCATTCTTTGAAGGTACTTTTTACATAATCTATTTTAGTTCAATTATTGAACAACAAAATAAGTAGAATTTGCGAGAAATTGTACAATTCAATTAAAACTTTACAATAAATAAAAACAGAAAGCCGCCTGCATCTAAATAAAATTTTATTTACTGTATCACAAAATGTTCAAAAACAATTCTCGCATTGACTAAATAAAAATGGAGCTGAAAATTAAGTCTCGGTTTTAGCAATTATAATTCTTAATGCTTACACAATAAGATTTAAAATAGCCGATCTCAAACATTTTTTAACCAAATATCGACTTAGCTTAGGATAACAGTTTGTACTGAAGAAGCTCTAACTGTTTCAATTTTTATATAAACATAGTGTAGGCAGTCGCACATTACTTTGGATAAAAACAATACAATTTTAATATTTAAATAATTGTACTATCGTAAAACAAAATGTCACTGGTTTCCAGTTGTCAGAATGAATATTTTTTATATAACTTAGGCCCTTCTATAAATCTATAAATCGGTTTTGTTAAGAAACAGGTACGTTCGTACATTGAATAAAATGTAATTAAATTATAGAAAATATCTCTACAAATTATTTGTTGATCTAAATTGAAGTTTTTTACTACTTTTTTTTTACAATCCCATAAAATACAATTGTGTTTTTACAGGGTGAATACGCATTAGTTACGGCTTTTTAGTTCAATATTCAAAGTGAAAAATGTAGACATAAAATATTGCAAGAGTCGTATGAAATTGCCGACAGGAAGACATTGTATGAAATGTTACACCCACACACAGAAGGGGATAGAAGAAGTCCTAACACAAACATTAAATAGTAAATAACCGGCCTTATCTAGCGTGCTTCAGTGCGGGCTCGGGAGTCTATCAGAATATCGGAATAAAATTTCGTTTACAATTATTATAAGCCAGACATACATTACGCCAGATATTCAAACACTCCACGATTCTATAGGATGCTCTACGTTATATAAATTTCCTCATTACAATCGAGACAGAGTACGATTTGTGCACACTACGACTCATTGATCACATTGACGCCTTCAAACTTACACTACCTTAACTATAGCAATTAACATTATAATTAAAAACTAAGCTTGCTTTTGTTATCTTGTGGAATGCTATCATTTAGATAATCTCACTGCAACGGATCATTGAGACATCTAACAGCGAGCTTGCAATCAGTACGATGCCCGAGAGGGAGGAATAAAATTCGATGTTTATATTACAAATAACTGCATTGGATTCTATGTAAGGGAATTTACACATAAAACTAATATGTACAAAACTAGTTTGTGCTTTCACTAGTTAACATATAAAAACAGGTTCCAGTGGGGACAGCGAGTGAGAAACGTCCAACTGCGTCCAATAACATAACCAATGTCCATCAGGAAGTCCACACAACACTATACTTCAGGTAACTATCGGTTCACACACCTAACATTCAAAGCGCACGTCACATCTACACTCGTGTTTGAATTACGCGAAATCACAGAGTTTAATTATGGCTACGGATTGTCGACCGGAGTGTCAAGGTCAGTTCTGTCACTTCACGGCACTTGCACTATGTCACTATCGGTGAGTTAAACGTCAGGGGCGCTGCTGCGCGGCGCGGC